>NC_082348.1:3798924-3846424 GCF_027477595.1 Haemorhous mexicanus | reverse complement strand
TTTAACCCAAACCATGGTGCCTCCCTAGCTGAGGGATAAGTAGTTACATCTAAATTGTCCTTTCAAAACTGAGCCAGAGCCAAAAAAAAAAAAAACCACACCTCAGCAAGATTCATGCATTTTTCCAGGACAGACCCCTGAATGTTACAATAGCCCTTATCTCAGAATTATAGTCTGCTGGCTCTGCTCAGGATCAGCTGCATCTCGTCTCTAATCCAGCAGCGAGATGAGACCAAGAGGGGCAGGAGGGGAACCGGCGGCTTCGGTGACAGTCGGGCTCTTACAACTCCCAGCTCCACTTGATGAGTTGCAGGTATTACTCAACTGATTAGTATCTAAGAGAAATAAATATCTAGGTGAAGAGCAGCTGGCCTTAGCTCGCAGTTAGATAAGAAAGAAATGGCAAGAACGGGAAAAGTGGCAGGAGCAATAATTTCATTTTTACTGAGTACTGCTCGTTCAAGGGTGCACAGGAAGGTACATGTTCTTGCATCCAAGCTGGTTTATGAACTAGAGGTGGCAAAATTAGCCAGATATAGTGCAAATTTCAGTCCTCAGGACAGATTGAACTTCTTATTCCTACGCTCGATGCATGTGTCAAAATTTCTCCTTTCTTCCATTGAAAGGTTACCACAATAACAATATTGCGGGATATAGATACAGAGAAGGTCCTGGCAGCCCTTCTCCACCACCAGGACATCACAAATACCTTACTGATAACCTGCCTTGTGCTCTGCACACCCAGCCCAGCCCTGCACTAGGGCCCCAGATCCAGCCCCATGGGCACCATCTGCTCTCCACAGCCCCTGGGAGCAGCTGCACCC
Organism: Haemorhous mexicanus; assembly: GCF_027477595.1. Taxonomy (NCBI): domain Eukaryota; kingdom Metazoa; phylum Chordata; class Aves; order Passeriformes; family Fringillidae; genus Haemorhous; species Haemorhous mexicanus. Next base: position 3,845,600 of record NC_082348.1, on the reverse strand, counting down.
AGGCAGGTCAACAGCACACAGTCTGTTCCTGAGAGGTGAAGACACCTGCGTGGAAAACCTCCAGCTGTGGAGATCTGCCTGTGTAACAGGTTTTCCTGATTTTAAAAAAGATTGCCTTGTTCACATTTATCTTTCCTGAAAACAGAAGAAAATAAAATTGCTTTTTCAAGCTGGAGGATCGTACCTTAAAAACAAAAATAAATCCATATCTGCACAGCAAGAGGCAGCAGAAGAAGGTTTAATCCCTTCTGCGGAGCTTTAACTTTTCCTAAGGACTTGCACAACCCTTCACACTACAGCAGTGAGCACAGCAGAAGCCCTATGCTAGTGCTACCTTCCTTCCAAACTGTGACCTGCCAGTAATTTTCCTTCCCTAAAATTTCCCTCCTGTCATGACAGATAAAGTGGCAGGGTCTACCATCCCTAATCGCTGGCCCCAGCTCCTGCTGAATTCCAATACCATGCACAGTTTAGTTATGGACTTTAGGCTGCAATTCATAGCCAAAGCATGGAGGAGATTTAATTCAATAGTGGCTGGGGTCACAGGAAGAGGGTGCCAAGAGTAGCAGACCCTGTAGTAAGATATCCTGAGAAAGACAGTCACTGGAGGCAGAGAATGTACTGGATGCTTTTGTGGGAGCTTACAGGAACCACAGGGGGACAATAATCAAAGCCCTCCAGGAAAGTTAATGCTTTAGAGAGGAAAACAGTGAAGCCTGGAGGGAGAAGTCTCTTGGTTTGAGATGGGTGTTCTTGGATTTCAACTTCCCCACCTGAAAACAAAAAAAAAAATGGCTGGAACTGGCTTATGCTGGAGAAAAGGAGGAAAACTGCATTAAATGACGCTGAAACCCCTTGCCTCCATTTATTAGCTCTTACTAGAACTTAATAAAAAGAAGCAGCTTCATAAAAGTTTGCATGACATCTCTATGATATATTTGTGTTGGGAGATGCTAAACAAACCAAGTCCAATTGATACAGGTGACTCTTTAGAAGAGTAGAAAACCGTGTTTGTGGAAAATCCAGGATGAAAACATAATCCAGTGAAGTGCCCTTCAATGCCTTTTTCACAGTGATTTTCCTGACTTTGCAAGGATAGCAAGGAGGGCTGGGAGGGCCTGGCTTCTGGGCTGAAGGGTGTTTCTGCACAAAAGGAGATCGTTGAGGGTGGTTCAGGAATGAAACTACCATCGCTTGCAGGTACTTGCACTGTGTGCTCATTGCTTTGCACGGAAAGATTTTCAATGGAGCTTTTCAAGCCTTTACTGTAATGTTGGAAGTCATTTATTTTATGCCATGACACAGACCCTACATTAAAACTATCACTGCCAGGAGTCCCTGCGAATGTAACTATTTTTATGGACCAAATGTTGTGGGTCAATGTTTTAACACGGGCTTGTTGTACAGTATATTGCTCAGTAAAGTGTCCCTCCACTGCAGGCGTTTAATAGTCTGTCTGTTGCGGAGCCCATTACCACAACTCTGCACTCTTTCTTGGCTTTATTAAAGCCCAGAGAGTCAGAGATGCCCGTGGGTGGCACAGGGCACAGACACTTTTCTAAAGTGATCTGCAAATCCTCCAGGTTTAAGGTGAAGAGTCCCAGCCCACAACCTTCACCACACCAAGCAGCTGCAATTGCACAGGACCCCCTCTCAGGGAAAAACAGCAAAAAACTTCCACGATTGATTTTTTTTTTAACATATCACTGGGGCCACTGTCCTAGATTTCTCTGGCAATGAGTCAAAAAAAGCTCTTCCCCCGTTGCCGGGTGAAGCCTCCCAGCTCGGGGTTGGGACGATGCTACCCGAGGGGTCCTGTCCCCATCCCGGCGCTTCCAGCCAGGAGTTCATTTTTGGCGAGCTGCCAGAGGAGGGTGCTCTGTTGTTAGAGGAAGACCCTCCAAATTGCAGAGGCTGACAGAGAACAGAGGAGCAGGAATCCTCTCTACCTTACATCTCCCTTCAGGAAAGAGACACTCTGGTGCCTGCCTTCTTTTTTTTTTTTTTTCCCCTTTCCTCCCCCTCCTTTTTTTGTCTCATTCTGTCACTCTCTGGTTCTTTTACAATAGCAACAACAATGATCTTGTCTAAATGATTTCACAGGCTATTATTCAGGCACTCAACTTTTAACATTTCAATTTTGTCATTTTGTTGCTACACAAAAGGTGCACTTCTCCAGTATAATGTTCTGAGAATTATGTCAATGAGCAGTAATGGCTTTTAACATTAACTTGATCATTAACAACTACATTATCTGTGGCATAATCAGCACCTCAGTCTATTGTGTCATATTACTGTACAGATTTTGGAAATGAAGGCCCAGTCTAAGCAAAAGTTCCCTGCATTAAGCTGTGATTTTTCTTTTAACTTAAATGCTTTAAAAACACTTAATAATTTTTTGTGAGCACTTTAAATTTGGGTTTATGTCAGTTTGTTTTACGTCTGGAAATGGGGGATATTTTTTAAAAAATTATTTTAAGAGCATCCAGGTTGGGATTTGAAGTAGGTCAACTAGGCAAGTTTATCTAAACCAGCACAAGCTGCAGACCAATTCCAGAAAGAGTATCTACTTTGAAAGTTGCTCATATCCAAAGCCTGCTCCATTTTTACATCAGTTTTACTCAATCTGTTCCATAAATTTACCAACAGAAGCTCTACAGATGTTAATGCTTTTATATTGCTAGACAGAGGGTTGCCAATTTTAATTTGCCCGTGCCAAGGAGTCAAAGGTAACTCGAGAGTTTCTAGTTCATTTTCCATGTTTCCTAAATAAAATTGCCTCACGATTCACCCCCACACATCCTTCTTGTTTGTCAACAAATCCCACAGTCTTTTGTCCATAAATTCATGTTCTTGGGCACAACCTTTCCTGGGAGAGAAGGATCAGCATCCCTAATTCCACTTACATACTAAGGACCAGTGGTTTAACAGTGGGGAAAGCCTTTATCCCTCCAGATGGAAATAAATCTATTGATTTTAATTGAGCTATGCTGATTTGCTCCAACCAAGCACCTGCCCAACTCCCTGCACTTCTCCAGAATCTCCCATTAGGATCTCGGACACGATGGTTGTGACCTCTCATAAATCAGGATGTGGCATGGCAACCCCCCACACCTGACTCTTATATTCACCCCCCCTTCTTCCCAGGAAAACAGCAAAGCCATGGGCAGGGAAATGACCATCAAAAGGTCACAGGCAAGGCAGGGGCCAATCCAGGATCCAGGTGAGTTCTGCTGGCTCTCACACGAGCACTTTGTCCAGCGGACCGCGTCTGTCCACATGTTAAAGATGAAGTGCCACGGATGCGTGGTCATTTTGTGCTCTGCTGCTTACACACCTCATCAGCTTTTATGGCCCTACTGGTCAGTGCTCCACCAGCCAGTGGTTACACCACAGCTCTGGTGTCCAGGGGATGTTTCCATGCTATCCAGGTTTACCAAAGGCAAATAGGAAAAAGGCCCTAGAACTTGAGGGAGGCTTCTGAAGCACCAATAGCCATGGAGCCTGTATGGAGTCACACACTAAGGACACTTTTTAGGATGAACAGGTGTTGCTACATGGAAAAGGGCCTCCTGAAGTGGGAACAATCAATGGAGAAGGCTCCCAGAGTGGGCAGAGAGTGGTTGAGTGCCCACCATGCAGTAAAAAAAGCCCAAAGCAGCTCCACTCTGCTGTGATGGCAGAGGACCCTTTATCTGCCATTTTCCACTTGACATGTCCTGATATACCCTAAATGCACAAACAATGGGAACATCAGGTCACAGGCACTCCCAGAAATGGGGAAACCTACAGCTTTGAAGAGGTTGGGTGTTTTGTGGCTGAATTGCAATCTAATGCAGCCAGGAGCTGAATAGCAATGAAAATAATCATTTAGCTCTATGTGTAAATAATTTCATTCTAGTAACAGTTACAATCGTAACAATAATGAAAACAATCACACAGACTCAGAGAAGCATTAGAAAGATGCCACATTTAATTTACAGAGTTAGTTAAGCTAAGTCTTACATGAAAGAAATATTTTTAATATAGTAATTAGATATTTGTTGGAAAATTCTTGCCTTATTCTTCAACCAGTTTATCACTGTGGTTATTTTTAGATGTTACTGTGGTTCCTAGTGTTCACAACACCTCTGGCTATGGGCTCAAAGATGTGCTTGGGCTGCTTCAGTGCTACAGCACCAGCAGCAATGCCACTGCTCACCAATGGGAGAGAGGGATATGGACACACTGCTGTATCCCCAGGGAGCAACAAGGAATTCAGGTTCAATTTTCAGGCTGAAAAACCTTCTTTAGAAACTGAAACCTCTGGGCATCTAGTGAGTGTGATCCAAGCAGAGCTCCTTGTATTTTAGGACAATTTAAATGAAAAACTGAAACAAGATTAAATCTTTCTTGGAACTTTGTGAACAAGCATGAGTAGGCATGAAGTCAGTTTTAAAGAAGATGGAGGCACATGGGTACCTGGACAGCTTTTCACAGTTGTGCCACTGGGATGTGCTTACACATCTCCACTTGGGAGAAGGCTCAAGTAGATTAACATTTATGGCCACATGCCTAAGGTATTTCCACCTTAAAAGTGCATTCACTCCAGAAATAAAAACTTTGTTTTGCACACTCACAATGTCATGTCTTTGTTGATAGGTTGTTTTTTTTTTTGTAATTCCATTATCAGAAATCACAGGACTGTCAAATACTCCAGGACTAGGAAATCACAGCCCAACAAGCAGCAGATGCCCTTTTGGAGGTTTTAAATAACATTCATTCATTTTTCAAATCCCACAACACAAACTACCTACAACTTATCCACAGCAAAACCTAACACAAAGCCTGTAAAATGCACCACCCTACCTTCCTCACTGCTTCAACTTATTTTAGTCCAGAGACTGTCTCAAGAAATGAGAAGGAAAACCTAAGAGGTTTCACATAAGCTGTTTGTGTTTAAGGACAGAAGTATAAGCTCTAATGCAACATAATTGTGATGTCATTGAACACAGCAAAAGCTGCAGGGACACACTGTGTTTTCATCACAGCACTACTATTGCAGGCACATTTGAAACACTACAGCATCTTCAGACTATAATTATAACTGTTGTTTCTGTGGTTTCAAAGATAATAGAACTTGTTCATAACATTTACACAATGCCAATGTGCTGCATGCAAAATACAGACCCAGTGTCACAGGCAAAATATTCCCACCAAGATACCTGCAGACCAGCAGGTTTTGATTTAGTACCATTGCAAGCAGGAAATAAAAATGCAACACTAGAGGTACAACGCCCAAATCCTTCCACCTAATCAGATAAACCAAGTTAGACTTGCCTGGTTAACAGAAGGACAGATTCAGCTCTTGAGAAACAGCCGATTCAAAGGCCATCGTGGCTTGCACGTCCTCATCAGCATTCCCCAACGGAGAGACATCATGAAAGATGAAAAAAAATCCAGCAGCAAAGACAACTGACAATGGTGGGGGGAAGTGGAAGAGGAAATGAAGCCATTTATCAGTACCCATGCTCCCCACCCTCCTCCCAGCCCATCTGAGGTGTTAGTGGTGTGGTGCCTCCTCATCCTACCACAGGGAGCTCACAGCTGTGCCTCCCCCCAGGTGTTGCAGATGGGGTTTCCAGGAGGTCCTTCCAGTCAGGAATCACCTACAGCTGTTGTACAGGAAAGGAGAGAGTGGATCTCACACAGTTAATGGATAAGTTTGCTCATCTTCACCACCTTGCTGTTCAGCTTCACCCACAGAGGTGCAAAGAGAGGCAGATGTGGCATTTGGCAAGCTGTCAAGGCACATCTTTCTTTTTAAAAGTAAGGTGCATTTCCCTGGCTGCTCTCAGCCCAGCCCTTCTGTCTGTAACAGCTCTGCTGTCAGCACTGAGGATGCCCTTTTCAAACATGGGCAAGGAAGAGCTGGGTGATATAGGGGGAAAACAGCCATTTTCTCCAAGAGCAACCCAAAATGGAGAACTGCACTTTCCACCTCACTCTTCTGCTGAGAGCTGCTGTCAATCCTTGCAGACAATTCCTCATGGAGGTGTTCTTTCACCAGACAGGCCAAATTCACCTCCCTGGACTTACCAGCCATGGGTGCAGCCATCCTGCCACCCGGAGGGTCTCATGCTGCAGGGTCCAGATGCCACCACCCTGACATCAATCATAGGCACAACACATAAACTTTCAGTTTTACCAGTGGTGTCATTTTTATTGTTTCATCCATCACACTGCACTCCTCACTCTGCAGGCAGTCTCTCTCCCTCTAAGTGTTTCTTGGAGTTGTGGAGCCTGAGGACAGAATTGAAGCTTTGGAAGTATCATAAAGGTTATTCCCATTGACACCCACCACAATCTTATTGTCTCTCTAGCTAAATAGTAAGGGTCACTTGGAAAGTTAATGGTGCTGCTGCGACCAAGAGCCTTGTGATGCCTGTACTTCCTGTCAGAAAAACACTCAAAGTGAATCTGAAATCAAAGTAGACAAAGCTAAAGTTCTGCTTATGAATGTCCCACCCAGTCATGGCAGTGTTGTCTCCTTTGATTTCAAATTCACTTTGAAACTCTCCAAACAGGAGGCACAGCTCTACCTTGGGAGCAGAAGATGCAAAGTGGGAACTCCACCCATTTACTTCTCACATAACTGGTGGTAACAGGCCTAACAAAAACCATAATAAGCCCCTAATGCCAATTCCAAATGGGAATTATCTGCCCATGTTATCCTTTGGTGCTAGTGCTTGCCGGCATGGACATACAGGGCTTTTTATTATTCCAGAAACCACTGAGTGCAAACGGAGCAGCTCGTTCCAGCTGAACCGGGACTTTCTGCATGAGATTTTGGAAAGTAGTTTCCTTCTTGGAGCTGAGATGGGATTTTTCTGGCTTAAGCAAAGTGGGAAATTGTCCACAGTCCTTAACTTCCACTCCTAGCATATTTTCACTCAGTAATTTGCAAGCAAAAGAGTCCAGAAAATGCTTGGTCAGAGCAACAAGTTTTTATAGCCACTTTATTTGAAAGAGCAGAATATTTTTGGAAATGCAGTTGGAATGACAGCTCCCTAATTTTTCAATACAACATTTGCTGCTTTTGCATACATTTATACCTTTGGATCTAGAGACAAAATTGAGTAGCAACTGCACCATGAGCAGTTTGAATCCACAGTCAGGAGGCATGAACCACCCTCCTCTCTCCAGAGCATGGGGGAAACAATAGACTCACTGGAATGATAAGAGAGGACATTTTTCATGGGGACCAAAGCTCCCAGAGCAAGCCAATTCCTGCCTTCACAGTGCTACTTCTTTCCTGATGACACTTAGCTGGGAGCTGGGAAGGGCAAAGCTGGCAGACTGGAAGATTGCCTAATGTGCTGTGACTGACATGTAATCGAATATTCAACCACTGGTCCTCATGTCGGTGGTAAAGTGAATATGACACCCTTCAGCTTAGTTGTGATCACGCCTCGTTCTTCTGCAAACAGTTTCATAAAGGTGCAGCCTGGCTCCTTGATGAGGCGGATGTGTGAGATGGGAGAGCAGTCACGGAGGTCACCTGCTGCTGGGAACGTGCCGAGGACCTGCCGGGGACTGACCTTTAAATGCCAACCGCATCCCCGCCGCGCCCCCGCGCCGAGGTGGGACCGCCACACGCTTTGTTCTCACAGCCACCACCGTGCTCGATGGCCTGGACAAGCCACCTGTTCAACATCAGAGCGGTCTTTATCTCTCAGAACCTTTTTGGATCTGTCCGTGCCAAGAAAAAAAAAAACAGACAGACACACACACACACTTAAAAAAAAAAAAAAAAATAGAGCATTTGGGCATGAGAAGCCCCAAGGGAAGGAACTCAGATGTTCGGGTCAGGCCTTAGAAAAGGTATCAATTCTTCTTTCCACTTAGCACAGCCTGCTGCCTGCCCAGGCTCTTTGTCTCTGCCCTCTTCCCAGTACAGAAAGCATTTCCCTTTTAAATGACATCTGAGCGCTGACATGCTGGAGGCACCCATCCTGCATCATCTCTGGCAGATGGTGCAGCTGGCCACGATTTTCGGGATTGCTTAAATAAAACCACAGTGCCATATCAAGAAATGTAGAGAAAATGCTCAACAGTGCTTAAGATGTTTAAACATCACAAACTGTCTAAGACTTCAGCTCGCTGCACTGCGCATTTTTGGTGATGTAACTGTTCTTATTGATGGCAACAGTGAGATCTCCATCATGACTCACTTCATTTTCTTTCTGGGAGGCAGAGGCAAATCCTATGATATTCCTGCTCTGACCCAATATTAGATTCTTTCACCTTGCTCTGCAAGGAAGTTTGGACAGCTGTAACAACACAAGTCAAACGCTTGAGGTTTTTGGAGAAGGGAGCTCCACTGCTGCCAGCATCAGGTCTGGGATGCCCTGATGCCATCAGGCAAGAAGCTGACCCACTCCCACAGCCCACAGAGCCAGAAGCACCTCTGCATGGCTTTCACAGACATCCAAGCAGTTTTAGTGTAAGCAGCAAAGCTCAAGCCAACATAAATGCTGTTTTTCCTTTTCCCCTATGGTTTCGCTTGCCTTGAGCTAATTAGCCTGATGGCCATTTCCCTGCCCCCAGAGATACCACGTTTAGTGGTATATGTATTTTGGGAAAAAAGCCTTTTAAGTGAAAATTGTCATTGTTGTATCCAGGAGTCATGTCGTTCTTTTTAGCTCTACAATAAGTCTTCAGCTTTTCTGCTCGTGATTAAAAAGGTGGGATACTGGAAAATATGGAAAAATGTTAGGAAATTTTTAGTCATAACTAAATGAAATCTGGTGCTGTGAAAGTGAAAAAAGGGATTTAATTCCAATTCAGCAGGGCTCCTTCAAAAGTTTAAGCCCTAGTAGATTCCAAAATACGTGAGATAACCTTGCAGCATTTGTGAAGTTACCACAAGAGAGCTGTTACCTGTAGGGGTCAAAGGAGACCCCTCCCATCTGCACTGCAGTAAAGCTACTGAATCCAGCGATATCTGGGGATCTGCCTAAAATTTCCTGTCTTCCCCAGCAAGAGAGGCACTTGGGATGCCTCTCTTGAGGCAAAATGAAGGGGCCTTGGTTTTTTCCTCCAAACCCTCCTCAGTGTTATCTTGCCTCAGGAAAGAGTGCCTGTCATGGCAAAGCGGAGCAGTTTGCAAAGATACTTGGAAGGTTCAACATGAAGCCAATCCCTGAGAAGCTGAGATGAATTCCTGTGCAGTTGCAGGCAGGTATTTATTTACTGTGCATATCCACTGGCTAACATCAAGACATTTCAGAACACCATCACCCACGGGCATCACCCCAGCATCCTCCTCACATTGTCTTCCCTCACAGTCCCCAAACTAGCTGGGAAAGGAGCAGGGAAAGGGCAGGGAGAGCACGGCAGAGCTGCTCTCACATCTCCCCATGAGGGCAGAGCCGTGAGCTGGCTGCCCACCACAGGGAGCAGCACACGGCTCCACCGCACGCAGGCGCCTCCGGCCGCAGATGTCGGCTTTTACTGCCCAGGTCTCCCGATCACTGGGCCACCTGTACAGCACACTTAACTCACAGCAGTTATTCTCTTGCTGTTTGCGCTGAAATAATCTTGGCAGGAAGCGGCAGTTAAACCCAGGCATAATTTTTTACACCGTGTGTAATGCAAAAATCACCTCTTTGGACAAGTAATACGCTCTCGTTGCCTTCTTGGTGGAATATGGTATTTCTTGTCCCATTAGAAACGGGCCAGAATTGGTATTTAATATCTGAATGTCTCCATTCCAGGCCCAGATTGCAATTCCTGAAAAAAAGGAAGGGGACTTTTATAAACTCGGGATTTTAGATGTGGGATACTGTTGGCCCTTTCTCAAATGCCAAGATGGTGAAAGGCAGCCCCATCACAGAGTTAGGTTTGAATGGAGTCCTTAGATTCAAACACAGATCCAGGATTTGAATGTGGCTTTTGGATCTAATCCCATTCCCAGCCATATCCATTTGATGTAGCAGAACAGGCTATCACACTGGTTGAAAAAGCACTTGGAGCATCTATTGCCTTTTTTTTCAAGTGAATTTCAAATTCTCTTTACTCAAACTTAGAGAGAGGTGACATGACTGAATATTACAAGAACATCATTTGCTGCTGCTGCTGTTGAGGATATACAGTAGGTTTTTTTCCCTCTGTTTGCTTTAAAAATTAGGTTGCTAATGATAATGTTCCTCTCATAGATGATCTTGTACTTTTTAATGATACCCATAGTTTTCCTCCACATAAATGACTAAATCCTCACAGAAATCTCTGTCTTGATTAGCACTCCTGCTAGTAAAATTTCACATACTAAATCAGTACCAGCTGTAGCAAGAAAGAATGAAAAAGGCAAGTGTAAATGTTCCATATGCCCTACCAAATTGGCATCTGTGTCAGTAACCCTGTGTTTTTTTAAACAATTGTATACATACATTCTCAGAAGTGTTTTGCTCACAGGATTCTGCAAGCAAAATTTCCTCTGTTGGTACATCACTGAAATGTCACATCTAAAAAAACCCCAGCAAGGAGTTTTGCTGCTTCTCCTCCCTACACCCAACCCCGGCACGCAATTCAATGAGTTACCCCGAGTTTGCCACACCTTTGTTTTGACGCCTGCTCCCCGTAACCTGACTCTGGGACACTCCAGCAGAGCTGCTCCACATTTAGCACTCAGTTATTAGCAGCACCACGGAAAGCCGAAGCTGCTGAGGCGCTGTCGTTATTTCCAAGCTGAATTCAGAAATAAGGACTCGGGTTCCAGCCCGGCTGCTGGGGAATGCTGCTCCGATGAGCCAGCAGCTCGTCTTTCGTGTGACTCATGAGTGATGATGATGCAGGAGGGAGCTCGTCCCGGGGACAGCCCAGAGCTCTGACCCAGAATGGGCAGTGACTCAGCTTCATCCTGCAAAATCACGGTTTGGGTGCAGGGTAGGTGATAGTTGCAGCCTCTTGGACGGGCCAGGCAGCTGTAAACTGGCTGAGCAGCACCTGCTGCATCGATCTGCTGTGCAGCAGGAAAAAGCCTGGGATACAATACAATAAATATCAGCACAATTCAACTTCAAAATAACCAACTACATCCTCAGCAAAAAACACTTTCAAGTCAACTTATGCCTATCCCGCCACTGGAATTCAATCAGTATGGCAGAATGGACTACCAAAGTTAAACAAACACTAACTAGAGCTCCAAATGGGTAGCAAATGCCTCAGCCTCCTGTGGAAAGGTGATATGGAGCCAGACTGTCCGCTGGTGTAAGCCAACCTCACTTCACTGGACTTGGGTGGAGCTGTGCTGATCAACACCAGCTGACTGCCTGATCCACTGCACACCCCAAAGCCAGCCATCGTCTTTCCCTGACATGGGATGATACAAAGCAAACAGGAAAAATTAAGAAATAGTTAAGGGCATAAATAGGATGTTTCTGAGAATAATAAAATATTTCTCGCATTTCCAAAAGTCAGGAAGACCCTCTTTCCTCACACTCTTGGCCATGACAAAGTGGTGACACTTGTTCTGATTTTTTTCCAGTGCAATGTGGAGTGTATATTTGCACATCATGTCATGCCTGTCCATGGTAATCAGAAGCCATTATTTCCAAAAGCTCAAAATTCCCTCCTGGACTCTGGCATGCCAAGTTTTACTTCACAGTGATTTCTTTTCTTTCCTTTTTTTTTTTTTCATGGTTGATTTATAATTGCTGCAAACAGAAGTTTATAATGGAAATGCTGACAAAACCATAACTACAGTGTCACATTAACACTACCATTGCTGCCTCTTTGTCAGACTTTCCTTTAACCCAATGAGCCAAGACTTGGATCAAGTAGCAACAAAAGCCCAGAATACACAGGGCATAGGAGACAGAGAGGAGAAGTGGAGACAAAACTCCTGCAATAAAATCCTTGCCTCAGTGAAATCAAAGGGATTTTATCCTTGGTGTCTAGTCTCACTTCTGCCAGACACTTGCTGTACGATTTGGACAAATTTATCCTCTGCAAAATGGACAGGAAAATATGTCCTGCACTTACCTTACAAGTGTTGCAGCATGATTAGCAAATCCCGCTCTTAAAGGAAGCAGGGGATGGCTGAGGATAAATATAAACACTACCTACATATTTACAAAAAAATTAGGCAAATATTATTCTAGGAATCCTCTATGCACGGAAGGTGGTGGGATTTTTTCTGCTCTGCCTGCATGAATTTACACAGAGACATCAAAACAACATTTCCCTGCAACACCCTCATTATTTGGGTCTTCTCTCATGTTTGTGATTTTCAGTTTTATTCCTGGCTTAGGTCTCGTTCCTGACATTTTTATGTAGGTTTTGTATGCAATAAGATACATACATTAGATGGTGTTGAAACCATCAACCCGAATTACTATTTTTAGCACAGTGCAGAGGATGGGACAGAGACATAAGTGACAATTAAAGAGAATATATTCAGAGCTGTCATCCGCAAATATTTTTTTTTCTCTTGCCAGGAATCCTGGGTGCGTAGAAGGGCCTCCTAGGCAAAGATTTGAAGGCAAAACATTCGGGTCATTCAAAAAAAAACCCAAACAAACCCACAAGTAAATGACATCACCAGGAGGCTGGGCTGCTCCAAGGTTCCCAATCGCCGACTTTGCGAGAAAACTCTTATTCGCTCCCTCAAATTGCTGATCTGCCTCTCTGCTTCTGTACTACCCATGCACAGTGCCTGCAGATGTATATAATTTACAGAGCTTTCCTCATCAAGGGGATTAGGCAGCCCTCTTTCAATATGTATAAGAAGTACAAACACACACTTACCCACTATGTTTTACGCCTGCCTGCAACAAACAGCTGAACAGATTGTGATGAAATTCAGACATTGACAATCTGACAAAAAACTTCTTTTTTCCCTTAAAATCTGGCTTCCAGAAGTTTTGCAAATCTAAATATTTTATTTGAATACCGCAAGGGCCCCAATCTTATGGAAAGCCTACGAAGCAAACATGGAGATATGTGTAGTTAAGGAGGGGGGAAAAAAAATAGCACAGACACATACACAAAACACATCTATTTGGTGCAACTTGCCAATTTTCACAATGACTCGGGTGCGTTTTCTCTGCCTGGCTCCTGAGACTGTAACTAGACTCCTCTAATAAGCACTTTTTGCCCACCAGAGTGTCAACGGTGCTTTAACAGTAGTTTCAGTGTCAAATTGCCCTTTCCTCAGCAGGGATTGTTAAGCCTTTCTGTATTATACTTCCAAGACTCTCACGAGCTGGAGTTGGGAGATATAATATTTTCTTTGAAGTTTGCATTTCACAACACACTGGGATGCAAACAAGCTCCAGTTTCTCAGTAGTCAAACAATTCTGGCACACAGGGACTAGGACTAAATATTGTACCAAATTTTCTAATTACGTCTTTGTGATATTTACTACACGATGTTAGGTGAAAGAAGATCCTAATCAATATAAACCCCCTTGTCTAAACAGGACATCTGGGCTTTGAAATATTCTGTTTGTTGTCTAGAAATTACCCTGTAGCAAGCCACTGTAACAATATAATATCTTAGTCATGGAAAACTTTGGAGTATTTCTGATAAACTTATCATAAACAGATGAGTGCTTTCTCTCTCTCAGTATTAAGGTGATGTAAAAAGTGAAGATAAAAGTCAGCTGTATGCATAAAATCATGGAGGCTTTTGCCAACAAAATGCTGTGTTTACAAGTTTAAAAGATCCAAAGTCTGAAAAGGCAAAAAATTAGGATTCTTAAAGTAACACTAACTCAGCCACATGGCACATCCTGGCAAGCACATTTAGCAAAATAAACATTAGCATATTCATATACACATTTCTAGAGCAACGTATTTTTAATGTGGCCAAACTAATTCAACAATGGGAATCTCAACTTTTCTCATTTCAAGGCCAGATTCTCAGCTGGCAGAGACATATTATTTCAACAAACCGACATCACCGACAGCAGCGAAGCAGCAGAGCCGCCTCCTTCTGAGCAGGCAAGTGCCAGAGTCTGCTGCACTTAGGATGACAAGTCTCTCTTTCTGACTTCATTATCAATATTCATACAACAAGATAGACAGATGTGACTAAGAATCAGCTCCCCAGATAGAATCCTGAGCCTTCCACCACAAAAGCATTCGCCAGAGTCACTTTTCCGCCTGTATTTTATCACGTAAGGGAATCAGGAGGAGTCCAGCCCCCCCCAGCAGAAGGATTTCACAGCACAAGACAGGGGCAGTTGTAACTCTTTGGCCCTGAATTTTGGATGTCGCTGATTTTTACTGATTCTCTCGGCTTTATCTGACAATTCCTTGATTTGTTCTTCCGACAGCAACAAACTGCACTGGAGGGGACCCTCTCCCCGCTCATCACAGATGTGTCGGCACAGGATCCATTCCCACAGCCCAGCCTTCCCACAGAGAAAGTTTTGTGTGCCGAGGACATTCTCTGTGGATAACGAGGCAGATCCGGGCTCCCAGAGCAGCTGCCTCTGCAAAGCTGGCTTATCCCATCACCCCCGAGTTGCCCTTGGTGGAGAGGATCTCTGGATGGCGCTGGGCCAGCTGCACCAGCCCTTCTGCCATCCCAGCCTCCCAGCACATCCATCACACCAGGGCTCCACAGCCTGGGATAAGGGGATCTAAAAATGACACAAAGCCCCCTTTGCCCCACCTTAATATGACCTATGCTAAATCCAGCTTGGCTGGGGCTGAGGATCAAGGCCCTTAGACACTCTTAACTTAATGCTCCAGGTAGGAATGTAACTCCCCCCCATCAGCCCCTGTTTATTTTTATTTTTCCAGTGCTCAAGGTCCTGCTCAGGACTACAGCCCCGCTGAGTGACACGCTCCATAAATATGGAAAAACCACAATATTCTCAGTTTAAAGAAAGGTTACATGAAGAGAAGGAAGCAAGAGGCAATTGCATGCAAGTTGTTTGTATATACTATGTGTACATAGTTTGTTGTTTGATATTTTTTTTGCCAAGGATCTTGAACCTCACCCAGCTGGACTTAGAGGCATCCGGAGCAAGTTGGTTAATTGCTAACAGCCTTCATAGAGACACACAGGGAATTAATCCTCAGATCACCTCTTTTCCCCTTCGCAAGTCACAAAAAAAAAGAAAAAGAAAAAAAAAGATAAAAGCTTAGCTGTCTGTACTATATCCAACAGTAAATGTTACCATTTCAGAGTTAGATATGGAAGGAAAAAAAATAAAACTGGAAAGCACTTCACACCTTTGAGCTCTGTAGCCTGTTAACAAACTGGAGAGATATTGGCAAAGAGGTTCAAAAGTTAGTAGGGGCGACAGACAGAAGAACAGACAGTGCAATTGCTTCATTTCCATAAGTGCTCATGCCAAAAAAATCAGATCTGATTAATAATTAAAAAACAAACAAACAAAAACCCCCATTATTTTGAGAATCAAGAATAAGCCTGACTGGAGAGTTCAGAAAGCCCTGGACAAACGAAAACAAAAGGTTATAGGGCAAATCCTGACTTTGAGGGTTTTTGAAACCCTTGCACCTGGGTTTAAACCCTCGCATATCACACAGGGACACCCACCTTCCCCTGGGACCCTCAGCCAGGAGCACCCAGGCCACAGGGTGGGAATGGCCACCTGAGAGCCCTGGGCCAATTTCCCAGAGACACCCCCAAGCTCTGAAGATCTAAAGATCCCCTGAATAATCCTATTCAGGGACAAGAATTATAACCATGAAGGGCAAAAATGGAGGGAAATGGGATCCTTCCTCAGGCCCCTGGCAGACACGGAGAGGACAATGGGGAAACAAGAGCTAGCACAAAAGTTTCCTCGAGTACGTCTTCAGCCACTGCGGTTTCAGATGAGAATTTCCAGAGGCAGGAACTAAAAGAATATTGTGATTTTCTTTGGGGGATTAATCACTTAGCTGCTTGTTACCTTTTGTTAGAGGCATGACACCCCATAACCTTGCTGCACAAGGCACCAGATGTCCATTTAAATGTCAGTTTTGAACGAAAAAATGTCTGCTTTCCCATTTGAGTGCACAAGTTATTTTCTTTCTGCTAAAACCCCAAGAATTTTAAGGCGAGCAGACACCAAAACGTGTTACAAATGATACAGACGGGTGCTGAGTTCTCTGGGTGAAAAATAAATAAATAAATAAAGGCAGTCCTTCCTCCTGCTTGCATTTGCTGGGGACGCATATCCCCTTACAAATAAAAAAGGTATTAAGAACATGTTATGAAAAATAACAAAGAATAGCAGAGAAATCTAAAAGTGAGTGGCACTTCAGATGGAGTTTAGCAAATTAAGTCATTGACCTGAAGAGGAGATTAATACCAAACAAGGTGCCCCTTCTTCTGAAGTAATGAATATTCTTCAAACAGCAAGGGAGCACTGACTGCTGTTTGATGCTGATGACATTGAAAATTTAGGAGAACAGAAATTCCATCATTTTTCATTTGTATGCAAATGCGCCTGTTCCAGAAATTAACCCCTGAACCCCATGTCAGTTTTCATCTGGAGGAATTCTCTTCGCTCGCATCACACAGCGCAGCCTTGCTGCTATCCTGGGGTCACTGGGGCTTCCCCACACACAACAACACAAAACCCTAAAACAAAACAACCAAACAACAAAAAAAAAAAAAAAATCCCCCCCCAAAAAAACAAAAAAGGGAAGAAAGTAGGGTGGGGGAAATTGGCCAAATCATGCCAGTCTTTGTTTCCCCCCATTAATGGGGTATAAAGGAGCAATAGAAGCCAAGCCTGTTGTAAAATGCACATCTCTAATGCCTGGCTCTGGGTCCTGGCATCATTGTCATGCAAAAGGCAGCTCTACCTCTTTAGGCAGAGCAGCACCCACTAATCACTTCCACTGGTGTTAAGGTGAACCTTGGGCCAATATACAACCCGTATTACTCTTCCTTTCAGCTCGGGCTTCCACTGTTAAAAAGTTCCTTTGTCACTTAGCACCTTAGACAAATGCGACTATCTGCATCTGAAGGGGAAAGAGATGATGGAGGTTTTTTAATTGATGTGGATTTAATTATGCTAATTTAGACAGCTGTAAAGCCTTTTCAGTAGAGCTGCATAATGGGACCAGCAAATACAGGTGTCCTTCACTGCAGGCGCTTAATATTTAACCTCAGTCGTTTTGTAAGGAAGGGAAAATGCAAAGTAATGGTTAACCAGCAGAAAGCTCTGTTTCTTGAGGACCTAAAGAGGACTCTTCACTTTGATTCTCCCTGCAATCCCATTGAGGGCTGCAGAAATCCACACACGCTGAGCAGAGCACAAATACTTTTCATTGCAGTGATGAAGATGAGGCTGAGGCAAAAACAAGAGGGTTCCGGTCTGCCACAGACTTCAGCATCCTGCACATCCTGCCCTTAGCTTAATTTAGGCCATCTCTGAATAAATGTTTAATTTGAGACAGCTTTTTATTGTCCTCTTTTTAATCTTTTGTATCTGACCACCTACAGCAGCAGCAAGATTAAAGGCAGTAAGTAAGGTATTTCCTTCGGGTGTTTTCTTGATGTCTTATCCAGACCCCCCTGAGGCTGCTATGCCTCCACCTTTCCCAATATTCCTTATCCCACACCCTACACCCTTTCCCTAGCCTGGAGCTAACACCTCCAAGGACTATTTGGAGATTCAATTCCCAGGTTTTCTGGGAGTTTGGCTGTTTGGCTCCCCAGGGTGGTCACGCACCATGGAACATCAGTGCTGCTCCCAGGGAAGAGCAGAAATCCTTGTCCAAAGGTGAGGAAGGGACCACTGAGCTTGTTTAGTATAGAATGAATCACAGCCCAGATGTGCCTGTGGGTGTTGGAACCAGATGATCTCTAAGGTCCCTTCCAACCGAAACCATTCTATGATTTTATGATTTGGTGACTCTTTGACTGCTAGTGGCACTCTTAGTGATCAGGTATCATGTGTCTCCTTGAGGCTCTCCTGTTCAGTAGCACTGTCTTATTTGTATGACCACTACTTTTTTTTTTTTTTTTTTTTTAAATAGAAATTGTTATTCATTAAGCAGTTATTAGAGTAGGAAAGAAACCTTTGGCTCACAAGTTCTGGTAGACTTCACTGAAGCAATTTCAGGTGTTACTGCCTGATTTACATGTCAGTCATTGCTGGTGCAGCAAGCACAGTCTGCTCAGGAAGGTGGACTTTGGGCTGTGCATTCCCCCCAGAACATCTCTTTTTCAAAGGAGTGCTGCCAGACTGGTGAATATGCTGGAAATATGTACTGCACCATCAGATGGAGCTGAGAAGGCAGGAGAGAGAAGATTAAATCCAGGTATACAAAACTATCCACTGCTACATCTCCTTTAGGTCTTCTGAGGCTAAGGAGGCAGCAGAAGTGCTCTCCCAGCACATGATGCAGAGCACAGTCCCACTGGGAGCTGCTCTGCCTGTCTGTGTCTGTCTCCATCATGGTGGCACCTGGGCTCTGCACTGTCTCCAATCATCCCTAGAGTGAAATGGGCTTTTATCCCATTTTACACTGTGCCTATACCGTTTGCCCAAGGTCACTGAGAGCACAGACAGAATTTCAGATTTTTACTTTTTTTCCATTGCTTGATGTGCCATTGCAACCCCCACTTTCTCCACCTTTTCCCTCCCTGTCTGCAATTCACCTTCTTAGCTCCAGGCACTGGCTATGGCAATCCTCTCCACTTTGGCAAGAGTTCCTGTTCTGGGAAATGCTAACAACAGCCACCGAGGGGTTACCAAAGTCCTGTACTTCAACCAAATTTCCCAGCTTCCAAGTCTGCAAATTCTGCTGCCTGGATACAAATAATTCTCCCCAAACACTAAGTCCCCTCATCCCCTCAGCTCCTCCTCAGGAACACCAAGTGCAGAGTGCTCCACAGCTATTATATTCACATGCATACATTATATAAGCATCAGCTTGACAAGCTCGAGGGTGGCACCATCAGTCATCCTTCCCTTCACCTCCTCCTGTGCTCCAAAGCTGGATTCAGCACCTGTGGGCTCTCATGGCAAGCTGAAGGGCCAAACACCAGTTAATCTGGGAGATATCCTTCCCAACAACCACACCTGGCTTCCTGGCCCACTTCCCCTGAATCCTCCTCGGTTGTTCTGGCAGCTGGGACACCGACAATGAGCTCGGGGCTGGCCTGAGCTTTCCTCTTGGCTGCTCTGAGCCCTCTGGTGCCATTTTCCTTGACTCACCCTTGGTTATGGTGAATGGTCTCTATTACATTTTCAAATAATCTGATATGCACACGAAAGGCTTTGGGGCAGGCTTTATTTCAAGTGTTATCCATGCTTATGTTTGCCCGATGCAGAAATGTAAGAATTGGTCCTAGAGCCAACCAAATCCTGGTGCTTAGCCCAGCAGCAGATCGAATTTCTTCTGCATACCCAGGGTGAAAATGCACAGGCTCTCTACCAGGGACAGCCAACACACAACATACCAATGTGAGCACTCTGTTCTGTATTTTAACAGATTTTAAGAATTTGTGGGAATTCTCTTTAACGCTGGGGAGGAAAAGATCTGAAGAAACTCTCTAACAAAAAAATATACAAATGGGTGCTTTGATAACTATAAAGTTGCTTTCTTGGATCGCGAGCCCACATTAGGAACCAAATAAAATATTTAAAAGCAAAAATCCTGCAAAGTTTCCTCCCGCAAAAGGGAAAATATGGTCTATGCTATACCAGACCTTCCTTTTGCAAAATCTGTTTAGGAGTTGCCATGAAACAAGCAGGATTCAACAAAGAGCTTGACAATTTTTGTTAAAGTTGCATTTATACATATTTCTAGGAACGCTTGGTTTGATTTTTCTTTAAAACCAAGAGTCAGGTTGCATTTCAGACCACATATAAATATAATTTTGCTCTCACATAATGCTTTTGTATCTGGTGTAATTCCATTTACTGCAGTGGTGTTACCTTTCAGTTACCCTAATGGGAACAAGAGCAGAATTACTCTGATAAAAAAAGCTGCTCACAGAAAGAAACACAGAGAGAAAAAACACAGGAATAAATACTTCCTCTGGCTTATTTAATATATTTGTTTGTCCAAATTGTAGCAAAGATATTTATTTCAATGAATATTGTTTGATCAGCAAGAGTAAACACTGATATGTCTTAAACTCCAACATGCAGTTTTTACAATTCATCAAACAACACCTAAGATTGTTTAGCTGGTCAACTAAAAGAAACAACAAAAGGTTCCAGGTCATATAATTATACCCTTCTGTTTCCCAACTTTCTTAGAAATCTCTGCCTAAAAATAATCCCAGCATCCGGATGCCTTGCAGAATTGGCTTATTTTAAAACATATAAAAAACTCTTATTGCAGCCTTAGCCATTTTAAGGTCTGGGTGTAACAGTGCTTAGCACTGCTATATACCGCTTTCCATCTCCAAAGCACTTTACAAACATTAGCTAATTAATCCTCACAACACCCCTGTGAGGTAGGTAGGTAAGTATTGTCATCCAATTAGGTAAGTATTAAGCACTGTTATCCCACCAGATAAGTATTAAGGTCTCCCATTTTACTGGGGATCCTGAGGACAACAGGTTAAGTTGCTTACCAAAGGTCACAGGGGGAGCTGGTGGAACAAAACTTGGGATGCTTTGGTTTCTTGGGGGCTATTCAGGCATCCAGGCAGCATCCGGGGCTGCTTCCTCCACAAAGGCATCCCTCACCATCCACATGGAAATTAGGGTTTTCTATGGCCCTCCAAGACACACAGTGATGGGTACAGCACGGTGGAAAAGATGTGCTTGAGGAACACAAATTCTCCCTCTCCGGGGTAGGCAAGGATGACATTGCCCAGCAAAGTTGTCAGGAAGTTTTTAAGAATAAAGTTCTCGGATTAGGGCATCTTCCTGTGCCCTGACACACATCCAAAAGTATCAACAGGCCTTGCCAATCAAAAGCTCCTTCTTCTCCTCTCAATTTGCCTTTCTTTCCCACTATTCTATAAAGATGGACTCATATTAAAGCCTCACATCTGTGCCACAAAAACATAAACCTTTCCACTGTGGTTTGCAGCTCCTGAACACAAAAAAGTCCAATTTGAAGCCCCAGCTCAGAGGCTTCCAGGTCTGTAAGTGAGGCTTGAATCCTCAAATACACTTGGTGGGACAAATCCCTTTTCAGAGGATCTAGAGAACAGGACCAGCCCAGCACGCTTTGGGTTTAATCAAGTCTCAACAGATGTCAAGCTGGTGAAATAACATCATCTGTCCCCCAGAGACAATGCCAGCATTCACATCTGCTTCCAATTTCACTTCACTGCTGGAGAAAAAGTGAAAGCTCCTACTGTAACTCCACTTGGAGCTGCAGCTGAAAGTTAAAAGAGTCCTGAACAAAAGTCTAAATTGGACTTAGTGATCTTGGAGGTCTTTTCCAACCAAATGATTCCCTGATTCCCTCATTGACTTGGAGCTTGATGGGCTTTGTGAAGTCATTGAACTCTAGACCAGGGTGAGAAGGCTCCAAAACCAGAAAACCCACCCTGAGTGAGCCTGCAGAAGGTGCAATCCTAGGCAGGGCACATTTGAGGGTCTGTCCAGGGACCCAGCACTTGTGATGGGCAGTCAGGACTGTCCTCTGCTTAGCAATTTGGCACTTGACTCATGGCAACGTCACCCAGCTTTTCTTCTGGATGCAAGGGACCAGCACAGAGATGCTTCAGTTCAAGCTGGAGCTGAGGCAAATCCCAAGTGTTAAAAAAAAAAAAAAAGAAAGAAAAAAAAGACCTTGACTAGATTTCAACTGTGCTGATTTATGTTTTCAAGTGGAAGGCGGTTTTAGCTGAAGTAAACTACACAGTTTTTAGAACATTCAAAATTCATGGCAGTTTGATCCCACAGGACGTCAAACAAACACAAATGATTTGCCAGGAATCCCTACAAATTGAAATAACCAAACCACACATGGTTCCAGCAAAAGTCTTGAACCAATTCTAAGGCAGGGAAAAATAAAGATTAAAATGGAGAATTTTTATTTTATTCATTTACACAAAGACATGTCCAGTGCAATGTACATCCAGATCAACTACAAACAAAGAAGGAGCACAAATACATAACATCTTGAAACTCAAAACTCCTCCAACCCACAAACCAATAGGAAATAGACAAATGAAAATAAGAGCCATGAAAACATAAGGTACATTTAGATTCTCTTGCACTCTGTGGAATGGTTGTATTTTAACACAGGGCTGAAATAGAAAAGGAATTAATCTGAGAAAGCTAACACGAAATGCAGGTAACAGACATATCATGTGTGGTACAGTCATGAGAAAGAAAACAGACAACCAAAACTGTGACAAGAATGTGCTTAGTTATATTCTTTCAAGCTTGGCCTGCCAGCATTTTTTCCTTCTTCTTTTTTTCTTTTTTTCTTTCTTTCTTTTTTTTTTTTTTTCCCTGTGTACCGGTCACCAGTGTCTGCCAAAAGACTTTTCATGGATTTCTGCAATTCCATTTCCCCCCAAACGGAGGAAATGATGTTTCTCCACAACCACACGACCCAGCTGTAGGTTTTACACCACGATTTGTAGCAGTAAACCAACACAGTGACACGCCACCCCCCTGCCTAAACAACCAAGACCAAGCCAGTTGCAAAAATTCAGTGTGGGTTATGCAAAATGAAAGGATTAAAAAATGAAAAGAGCATTCACTTCATGTTGCTCCTTTAAAACATTATCACATAGCTCCTTTTTTTTTTCCCTAACCTGACCTTTTTTTCCCCAACGGTTTATCTATAACTTAATATAACTAATTCTTTTGAAATAATGTTCACAGTTAGCATAATTGGTGTTATATAGTTCTAATGTACATTACAGAATATTCTGTCACTAGACACTAAATTGAAATTTTAAAGAAAATGATAGAAATAGCTGTAAGGGAAAAAGTACCCTTTTAAATCTAATTTGCTATGCACCGCAGTAGGGTAATGGATGCAATGAAAGTTCCTTTATTGAGTTCCCATGTCCAAAAGGTATTTAGGTAGCAAAGGATGTTAAGCAGACCCCCTGTGCTCCTCCTTTAAGTAAAGATAGCAGGAAATAAGGTATATAGGTTTGTGTCCTCCTGATTTTTATTTCCTCAGGAGTACAACTTATGCAAAGGGCACCTTAGGCTACTTGGAGGATCACAAAGGGTGCCCTCGACCCCCTCGCTGTCTGCATGAATAGAAGCATCTAAAGGATGGCTGAAGCCATACAGCGAGTTAAATCCTTCAGGTGGGTCTTTTCAAATTCCAATAGTGAGGAGTTACTGGAGAATTGGTAAGGATTTCACTAGGCCCCAGCAGGTTTGAGATCAAAAGCCCTGGTTAAATAAAAGCCTGTTGGGAAATCTTAAAACCTCTTTGTAATGTAACTTTAAAAAGTTAATACAAAGAGCCCTTAGACTGAAGCCTGTAACAGCATGAACAAAGAGTATATCAAAACTGATTCCATTAAGGGAAGGCAGACAAATAAATTCATTTAATTTAAAGAGAAATCAGATATATTACTCTGCTAAAAACTAAAAAGCATATCAGGAAATAAAAGCCAAACAGATTTTGCAATACACATGCACATAGAGCTGTGAATAATAGCGATAGATATATATAAAATCTATTTATAAATATCTCTCAGAACAGAGAACAGAACATTATATACACACATATATGTTTAGGTATCAATTTATCCAATATGTGCATGTGTGTGTGTGTGTATAATTCTAATATATACATATTTTTATCATTTATGAGGCCTCACGCTGGGCCCTCAAATCTGCAGTTAGATGCATCTATACAAGTATCCAGAAAAACGCAGCCCAAAGAGCCCCCACATTCAAACTGACACAAGACATTTTTCAACCCAATTAATTAAAAAAGATGGGTGCTCATCAGTCAGCTGGCACGGGATTTTTCTCCATCATCCTGCCAAAGTGTCACAGTGTTAGCTGCGCCGCATGTTGGAAACAGAAAATCTGGGACTGGGATTTCGATATCCTTTATTAGCTGACCTCTTTCCGAGCAGCTCTTACACTTTTAACTCGTTGGGGGTCCTGCACCGGAGGCAGGAGGGCAGGAAAGGGAAGATAGAGAATCACATGGAACCATTTTTGTTGGGAAAGCCCTGTCAGATCATCCTCCGGGCGAGATGCTCGGAGATCTCCTGTTGGACACCCACACAGGGGATGGGGCAGCATTTCCTCAAAGCAAGCTGTGTCCTGAGCATCCTATGAGCAGGGGAGGACTGTGTCCCTGGGGGACATGGCTGGGGGTCCCTCACTTCACCCAGGGTGGGGTCACTTGGGTGCTGGATGCTCTGAACCCGTGGGAGGAAGCGTCCTCTTGTCCCACAGCTCACTGTCCTCACAATAAACATTCACTGGGAATTTTCCTCCCTCTATCCTCCAGGAAAGGAAAGGAGGGGATGAATTCTGCTGGTTTGCGAGGCTTTTTATTATTATTATTATAGGGGAGATGTGGCCATCTCCTTAGCTAGGAAGCACATTTCACTGCTTGAGAAATAATATTTCTCTCACAACTCCATAGGCTGTGCACCAGAGGAGGGAGATATGTGTGATTCAGCTGAGGGTGAATGCCTGCAAAAAGTCATGTTCTATGGGTTGGTTTTTTTTTAAATTCCTTTTATAAAAAACCTTTCCTTTTAAAAAAAGATATAAAAGAGACTTTAAAAAAAAACTTTATAACTAAATTCTGAGATTTTAGTTTGGCAGCACTGATTTAGGTTGCATATAGTGAGGGAATGGGACTCACCCTCATTCTCTAAACCCATGAAACACTGCCCCTACAGCAGAAACAAATCATTCTGTCCCTCTACACTTTAATATTTTTCTGGAGATAAGAAATCAGCAACGTGTTTCACATATGGTGCCTTTCATCCCAGCAAGAAGCAATGGCTTCACAACCTACACTAGTGGCAATTATTTTGTTTTGCTTTATTTTATTTTATTTTATTTTATTTTATTTTATTTTATTTTATTTTATTTTATTTTATTTTATTTTATTTTATTTTATTTTATTTTATTTTATTTTATTTTGTTAAAACCCTTAAAATGCAGATCAAATCAAAGCCTCTTAACTAGAGGTATGGTTATCATTTTATCAATGGCATTTCTGGTGATTTTGGGTGGACTCCACCAAATGCGTGCAGGGACCACTATTTATCAGCAGACCATTGCTCTGTGCACCAAATCACTGTGGTGGCTGACAAAGAACTGCTCTTTGCATTAGAAGGCACAGAAAAATGGCAAAATGAAGGATTTCAGATGGAGATAATACCACAAGAAAAACCCAGGTAAAAGATATTGGTGTTTGGGAACCTCAGTCTCAGTGCTGTGACTCACATTCTTGCCCTAGCAACAAGTATCTAATAATCACAGGAGATAAATGTCACTTTTGACCCTTTGTTGGAGAGAAAATCTCTCTGAAAACACCGTATCTAATAATATCAAAGGTTGTGGTGGCTTCTGCATGGCTGGCAATTTTTAGACCAGCAGAGGATGAGGTTTTCTGGTTCAAACAGGAATTAATTGAGGGAAGTCATATGGCTTGTGTTATACACGTGACACCAGATGATCCAAATAGTCCTTTCTTGGCCTTATAATCTACAAATAACCTTGTGGAGGTACTGCTCTCCTGTGGATTAGTGGCAAACCAATGCTCCTCTTGCTTGGATGAGTTTTCTGATCTAAATACCACCCAGACCTGCATGGCCTACAGGATTTGACTGGATCACGGTCTCAGACGGAGCCATGGCCAATTAATGCCAGACATGAGATAAACCAGGGTAGGACACGCTCCACTTCAGGTGCTCTGTGATCCTGGAGTGTCATTAGCAGCCACGTAACATGTCAGCTCTGGAGCAAAACAATTTTGCTATAAAGACCCTTATAAATATTGTTTTACTCTCGCTGTCTTTGCATCACCTTGCACGATGAGGCCCAGGCTGTCAGACACCATGGGGCTCTTTGGCTCTCAATTAATCAGCTCCATCTGCAAGAGCAGGGTGTCACTGTGGCCAGTTTATAATCCATAAAAATAATAAGATTCCGGAATGATTTGTGTACCAGGACAACCCATTCCTATATGGAAACTAGAGCATGTGGGGTTTTGCCTATCTTGCTTGGATTAGGAGGCAGAGGAAATACCTGGCTGAGCAGTGCTCAGGATTTATCAGGTGGATGATGTTATAGGAACAAGCTGGGTCTTTATCTATTTGCTTTATATGGATGACTCTGAGTTCAGGTTGTTGGAGTTACATAATGCTAAGCTCCCTCCTGATCATGCCACAGCCCTGACTGCTCCCACTGATCCATCAGTGCTGGGAAATCTGTGCCAGGGAAAGCCAGGCTGCACCCCCCAAACCCGAGGTGAGCTCAAACCCAGTCACCATCCCAAAGTCAATCAGAAACATCTTCTAAATGCAGCTATCCTTATTTCTGTCCCTATCTTTCACCAGGCCTTGTTTTTCCCCCAAGGATAATTTTTGATGTAGAAGGAAACATGCCATTTATTAAGCCAAGAACCACTTCCTTTAGCTTCTACAAAAATCTCTTCTGAGGTTTCCCTTTCAAGCTCCAGTCTTATTTGGACCTGCAGGCTGAGACAGTAGCAAAAGGTGGGAAAACTTACAGTCATTACATTGATTAATCAGCTGCTGAAATTTGGCTTTCCAGCATGACACCTCTATTCTCTGAATGTGTGGCCCTACTGCAATGCAATCAATTTGTCTGTGCAGGCTCCAAAACCCCAGAGCCACATGATGCAAAAAAAGGCAATCTTCTGCCCTCTTTGACCACAATAAGCAACATTACTGAAATCACCACTCCTGTACAAGTGTAGCATGACCCCGTATTTGTAGGCAGCAGAGTATGACTTCATTAAAAACCATGCTCTGTGTTAGGGAGTGGGAGCAAGGCAAGCCAGCAGCAGAGCAGCATATGTCTGAAACTGATAGTAAAATGGGTGATGCCTTAAACCCCACCTCTACACCGTTATTTACATACATATCTTTCATCTGACATAGGCTTCCCCTCCAGCACCTTGAATATATCAGTCCTAAGGAAGAGACTTTAAGTTCAAAGAGTGCCATCCCCAAACCAAAGTAGGGGGTTATCAAGTGAGGTGCGCCAAGCAGTAAGACAAAACATATGCATTTTTAATAGATAGCCTCTCCTTCCCCTGAGGAAGCCAAGAAAAGAGACTCTGTGAAGCTTCAGCTGAAAACAAGTTCAGTGGATTTATGCTCAGGCTGCTATTCACAGAAAAACAAAATTCACAACTCTCATATATATATATGTTTTTGCTAGATGTTTTCCAAGCATTCTTCAAAGCATGCCAGCCCCACCCTGGGTCCTGTTGACCAGGTGAATTCACCTCCACATAGCATTCAAAAAGAAGAGAGTGACAAAAGATCATGAAAATGCAATAAAAAATAAAGAGGCCATGAAAGAGAAACAAAAACCTCAACAGGTCTGTATGGAATTTCAGCAGCACTTTATTTATTAATGCATATGAAGCTACCACAGTATTCCAGCTCCCAAAGACAGATCTGTAAGGAATAGGCCACATGCTGATTGACAGCAGCCATAATTCCATACAATGAGACTGTATTAAATTGTTTGATGTGATATGATACTCATCACTTGTAACTGATCAAACACACTGCTGCATCAAACAGTATTACAATACAATCAGGCTGGATATGGTTCCTGCCAAGGCTGTTCATCACATTGCACACTTCTGCATTAAACATATCTATTAATAGCATTGACAAACTACTCCTATCCAAGTTTTTTTTTTCCCCCCAGAATTGCAGGACGGGGAATGTGCAAAGAAATCCACAGATAATGCTTTACAGTTTGAGGCAGCACTTCCGTTGGCTGAATGCTCCAACATGAAAGGCTTTCCCAATCTGGGAATTTTGTAAGGTAATGTCAAAAGTTGCAAAATTCGGCCCCCAAAACAGACCTGACATTACTGCTACTCTCTCCTGTATGCAAACAAATTGAAAGATTGACTCATTTTTGACCAAGATTTTACTTTTGCTGTTCCAATCCCCAGGAGAGCTGTTATCTTGAAGGAGGGAGCTGTGTTTGCTAACACTGACCCTTCTAGAGGAGGGAGACATAAATAAAAAGCAGCAAATTCCTTGTCACCACTGCTCCTTCTGCAGACAGTGAGGGTGACACTCTGCAGCCCATGGGGGACAGGACTGCCTGCAACAGGACAACTGTAGGGGCTCTCTCAGATGCAGATTCTTAAATGAGCCTGGGTCTCTAGAGGGCAGAGGTCAGCTGTCCTCAAATCTGTGTGAATGCTAGATTAAGTTGATTAATCTCCCTGCTTTCACTTAAAAAACAAATTATAGGATGGTTAAATGTTAATGCCCAGGAGTTTGTGAGATGATCAATGCCCTTAGTTACCTCTGCTGAGGGGGAGCACAAGGTGTTCAGACCCCAAAAGGATGTAAGAAGTTAATGTGATGGCCAGGAGAACACATTCTCCTTGTGAATTACCACGTGCTTCATGTCTGGTGCAGTTTTGTTTGCAGCCCTGACCCAACACAGGAGCCTCAGACACAGAAGCAAGACCCAGGGACCAGTGGCTTCCCACCTCCCAGACATCCAACCTCAACCACAGCTGTTTACAAAGGATTTATACCTGTGCTGGGGCATGATTCCAAATGCCCATCTCCCTGCACTGACCCAGAGTGCCCAGGAACAGCACAAAACCAAGCATGCAGTGAACAGGGCACTGAGCAACCCTCGGAGCAGCCTCTTTCAGGACATCTCATGAAACTACTCCAGTGTGTAAAAATCAAGTGATAAACGAGCATGAGGGGTCCCCAGAATTCCTCGTGGACAGGTATGCACATCACAATTGCACAATCTTCCCCCTTGATTGCTATCTCAGCTTGGGAAACCCGGGATCACATAGCCATGGAAAATAGGAAGTAATACACAGGAATGCATGCCTGGCTGTGTGGAGCTGGCACCAGGTTTTTTTTCAAGCTGGGATTGTATACATTTTACATTTATGAATATTTTTGCAAACTGCAGTGACAGAAGGTGCCTTTTGTCCTGTTTCTCACTCCTGTAATGTCAGTGTGAGCAGATTAAGCTCATGTCACGGTAGCAAATTATCCCTGCTGATGGATCCAGCTCCA
Organism: Haemorhous mexicanus; assembly: GCF_027477595.1. NCBI lineage: Eukaryota > Metazoa > Chordata > Aves > Passeriformes > Fringillidae > Haemorhous > Haemorhous mexicanus. The sequence continues at coordinate 3,816,448 of NC_082348.1, read as the reverse complement.
AAAAGATTACTTAAGAGAGGTGTGTAAGGCATTTCCTTTTCTTAATTAAAAATACTAAAGTCTTTTAAGATAATAAACCATCTCAGAAGGTTATGCTAAAAGCTGGGAAATATAGAGGAAAGGGCTGGAAAGGCTTTTCCACTCTGATGGACAGTTTTTAGCACCAAGAGCCCAGTGCAGTGTGTAGAGCTAAAGAAACGGTAACTTTCTATCTGGGTGTAGCTAAGTAATTCAATATGCTGCAAGTTAAGTGTAACAGTAGAAAGGAAGAAGTTCAAAAACAAAGTCCCAGGCATTTCAGTGCAGTGTACAGTATGCTAAATTGTGGTATTAGAGAAATTGCTGAGAGTTTGGCCACAAAACGTTTCATACTGCACCAGCGTTCTGCCAGGGCTGCCTTCCAGCAAGCCCAGACATTTTTTTCCTTTCACCTGTGCTTTTTTTTTTGTTTGTTAACACAAATCAAACACAGAGAATTACAGCCCTTGTCCTGACTGCACCTCTCCCTTTATTAAATCAGCATGACTGAAAAGTCACCACGCACCAGGCAAAGACAACTGCAAATCTGTGCTTACCCTCCCCGTACCACCTGAGTGCCGCTATTATTCCTCATCCTTGGGGAAAGGACCCCATATGTGAGTTTCAGAAACCACCTCAGTAACTCCAAGCATCATTATCAATAGTAGGATGAACTGCAGCTGGGATGCACTGAGAAGGCACGGTAATACTCGCCCTAATCTCTGCATTCATCTCACTGGTCCTCACTAGGAAGTTTAAGTACATTTACTGGGGATTCTTCAGCCCTTGAAAGGTAGGAAGACATCTATGAGGCTTGACGTACCAGCTAATTAACTTGGGTTTGGAAAAAAAAAAATCTTCTTATCTACTTAACTTGGAGACACTCTCTTTGTTTTTAAGCCTGCAGACTACCTTCTTTTTAAAATGCACGTTACGTACTACTCTGTAGTATGGAATGTATTATTTTTAACGAGGACCTATTTTAACTTGGACCGAAAACTACTAACATTTGACAGAGGGTTGTTTTTTTTATTATTTTTAAGCTATTTGCAGAATCAGCTGAATGATAGTCTATAGCCTGTGTTTTGCAAGACAAGCTACAAAATCCTCACGCTTTCCTTCTGTCCTTAAAAACACGGGCACACAAACGTATGAAGTGCTTGGAAACCAAGCCCCAGATGCACCCACACCTCCCCTCTCCCCCCAGAATCTACAAAGGGGTTTAAATAAATCTCTCAGGTTTTGCTTCTCGGTCTCTAGAAGTGGGGAATATTGAGGCTGGGAGAAAGTGATTGAATTCGTGCCTGCAGTGGTTGGGGCACGTGAGTGTTTCCTGCAGCTCTTCTGACAGGAACACAGACCTGAGCAACTCCTGTAACATCCCTGCTCAGAATTAAACCACGCTAAAATTTCCTGTGGATGGCACAGAGAGATTTCAAATCCTCACTATATTCCTAACAGATAGAACAGTGGCATGATTGACCAAGCTTCTTTTTTTTTTTTTTCCCCTTCTTCTTTTTTAAAGTACACATATGATGATGCATCATAGTTATAAACAGATGGTATTTGGCCTCCTTCCTATTCTCAACATTTGGAATTCCTAAACTATGTGAATTAAACAATAATATTTTATAAACATACAAGGGATTTTGCTCACTGCTTTGTTAACATAGAAATTATACAATGCTGACATTTATTTAAATTTTAAAAAGTAAACAAGAGTGTGTATTGAATTAAAGCAAACTAAAATCAACAGAGAGAAATATGTTCTGAGCGCACATTACCTACAACGGCACGGGCCTTTTTCGGGGAGACATAATGGGATGAAGCACAAATTGTAGCTTAGACAGTCTGATCCTTTGTGCTCGAAAGGCTCATTTAACACCTCGCTGTAAACAACGGATATTTATACCATAATTGGCTAGTTGACCATCAGTTGTTCATTTACTCTGTAACCTGCTATTATGGAGTTAAAAGAAGTTCCTTTCTGTTGGCTTTTCTAGGAGTGAAAGTGTGTTTGCAATTTTAGTACCAACTGGATTCAGTCTAACACTTGTACTTAGTATGAGAAACATTTTCATAATACCAAAATTTGGGGGAATAAGAGTATTCCTGCCAGGAAGGGAAGAAGAAAGTATTGGTTCTTAAAAGAAGAATTCTGTTTGCTCGGTTTCCTCTTTCCTTTCCATTTTAACCCCTTTTTAGGCTCCTCTCGAGCTGTGCAAAATTGAGAAGCACTTAGGTTTTAATCACTATTCCCAGGTCTGCAAAGAGGTTCTGTGATGAATAAATAATGAATCCGAGATTTTAATCAGTGTTATGATTTTTGAAAAGGCTAATTATCATTGTTTACAGACATGCCTTTCCAACGTATTTCCTTGTTTTGCCTTCAAAGCTCCAAGGGTTAAGCCCCTCGCACGCATCCCTCCCATCCCTCCCCAGCGCCGCGCTCCTTGCCCGGGATTTCTTTCGGGGGCTTGCGGGTATTTTTTTGTTCGCTTGGTGTTTTTTGGGGTTGTGTTTTCACTGGAGGAACCGCAGGAGAGCCGGGGACGGGCGGCCGGAGGCGCGCAGGGCTGGGGGAAGGCTGCGCATCACGGGCGGCCGCTCCGCACCCGCGGAAAAGCCACGGCGTGCCGGGGAGGGGGAGCCTTTCTCTCTGCTGTCTCTGTAGAGCAATGCTACAGAAGAATCGGATTTTCAGAAGAATATTTTTATTATCGATAATGTCCATGATGAAAGTGGCGGGCGGCGTGTCCGTCCCCCGCTTCCCGGGGAAGCTGCGCTCCGCTCCGTCCGCAGCGCCGCGCCGGGATGCGCCGGGATGCGCCGGGATGAGCGGAGGGCACCGCGGGGCTGCCCCGACAGCGATCACCCCGGCTCAAGCCCCTCGCGTGATTGTAATTGTCATGATTATTATTATTATTTTTACTATTACAACCGTCACTGGCCTCGTTTAACCTGGCTTGCCCGCACCTCCACCCTCTCGGCCATTCACCGGGACGGGAAAACCTTTTCCGCGGGTGGGATATTCGGTGCCAAGCTGCCGATTGCCCCCACTTCCCCTCCCCTATTTCCTGGCGGCCCCCGCCGCTCCCCGGCCGCATCCCGCAGCCTCCTCCCGCTCCGCGTTCGCTGCTGCTTCCGCGGGGTGGGGGGAACAACCTCCAGCCCCGACAGCCCCTGATCATCAGCTTCCAGCAACAGCTGCGAATCTCCGCTAAGAATCCAAAGAAATATCAGAAGATTAGGCAGCGATGCTATTTGTTGCCCTGTAATTAAAGTTCTATCAGTGTTTCTATTATAAAACCTTATTTACAAGGGTTGGTAACTCAGAGGCAAAATTTTCCTGCAAGAAAATTTCTTAGCCTCGCTAAGAAGTATTCTGGTTAAATAAGGTTAGCCTGTTAGAAGGTAAAATCCTGAAGGACTTTCATTAAGGTGCTCATTTATATCTGCAAATACACCACCAAGTCCCCCAGATCAAGGATATATAAGAGGAATTTTTTTTCTTCAAAAATCAAGGATTCGCAGAAAGGTTTTAATATAATTCTCTGGGAAATTATTCCCATGAAAACAATTTGTTTGAAAGAAAATGCCCTCTGGTCTTTTCCACACAAACTAGTCTCGGGCTAGTACATGAGAACCCCACTTAAAAGTGCCTATAAGCAGAAAGGAGGTTGGTTAATTATTTTCAACTGTCCTTTCTGGAATAAAAAACAGAGTAAACAGCTTGAACAGGGAAAGGTGAATTTAATTTTCAAGGCCCTTTAACTTTTAATAATCTGAGGAACAAGATGGGAGGTACATTCTACCCTCCCAGTTATCCTGATATAAATTCATTCAAGATTTATATTGGTGTAATAGAGAAGCAGAATTTGCTCCGTGATTTCTAATGAACTGCTGGCTCGGTCTTTAAAAACGCAATTAGAAAAATCTAACCACCTAATTCAGAACAGCTTTGAGCTGAGGCAGAGGTCTCAGTGCTGCAAACAGGGATGGAAGCTGGTCGGTGCCACAGCTCCTTGCTGTGCCTGTAGCACCAGAGTGGGGCTAGGAATGCTGGAAATGCTTTGCTACAGAATTCCCTAATTGTTTTAGGATTTTCTTTTCTATTATAAGGAAAAAGACAATTCTCATGTGGAATAAACCTGTGTTTCCTGTGATCTCAAATGCCAGGACAAAAGGATTGCAGGATTAGGTGCCTGGCCTGTTACTGATGCAGGAGGAGCTGTCTGGTCAGGCGGAGGCTGGCACAGAGTCGGGGAAACCCAGCTCTGACTCTGCACTGAAACTTGTCTCAAAGCCTTGGCTCTGCTGTGTCAATGCAAGTGATACATCAATAAACATGAAAGTAAGTCAAGGTTCAATTCTATTGCTCTACTCACAGGATTAGGTGTCTGCATTCGCCACTTACTCATGTGTGTAGGAACAATGGGACCGAGATCCCAATTTGTCCCTCTGACCTTCTGAATGAGGGACTGAAATGAAGCAGCACGGGGTGACACTCTCATTTCCCCTCCTGAAACTGAGAGGCAAAACTCCACAGATTGTTTCAGTCTGCAGTGCTGAAGGGACACTCCCTGGCGGAAACATCACCTCTGACTACCTGGAAGCCCTGCAAGTATCACCTCTGGCTACCTGGCAGTCCTACATCACTCTCCTGACTGAGGACCTCAAACAGGCCAGGGTGGCCCCTGACACATCCTGTGATGTGGTAAGGACACAGAATCAGAATGGTTTGGGCTGGAAGGGACCTTTAAGCTCATCTAGTTCCAATCCCCCACCATAAGAAGGGACACCTTCCACCAGAACAAACTGCTCCAAGCCCTGTCCAATTCAGCCTTGAACACTTCCAGGGATCCTTGCTCCAGAGCAGCTGTGCATCTTCTCTAAGAATGTAACGAAATATCAGGAGATAACACAGCATTGCTATTTATTACCCTGCAATTAAACTCCTCACAGAGTTTCTATTATAAAACATTACTTGCAAGGGCTCATAAGAAGGGAAAAATTTTCCACCAAGACGAAGCCTTGCTCAGCAGACAGAGCTGGGCATGGTTGAAGAATCAAGGTCAGTAAGTTCAGCAGGGCAGAGCTGCACCCCACCAAGGAGCTGGGTGAGACCTCCTCTGGCCATGGGGCTGATGAGGGTGTGCCCTGAGGACAGCAGGAGCCTCTGAGTGCAAACCACACAGCTTTGATGTTTTGAGTCTGCTCACCACAAGCCCGAGTGCAGCATTACTGCATCTCCTCTTTCCCTTTTACTGGTGTGGAGAATGACTCACTGTGATACTTGAAGCAGTTTGCTACAACTGCACCATGCCTCAGTTTCCCCAGCAGTAAAGCCAAAAATATTCCAATTGGATGGTGCAAGGTGTGACGACATTGGTGAACATCTATGATACACTCTGGCAGCAGTGCAAGGTAGTCGTTTTCCTTCAGTCTTCCAAGGATGACCACCAGACCTACACTCTTGGGAAGACCACGTCTACCCAACGACAAGCTGTGCCTAAAGCCAAGCTGGGCTTTGGCTGAGCAGAAAGAAGGAGGAACCTGCATATAGAGAAATGAAAACTGCAAAATTACAACTCTGCAGTGCTAGGAGAACAACCAAACACTTTCCATTGGGTCTGCCTGGGTTGTCTCTGATTGCTTTATGGGGTAATTTTAACAAGAAGCAACACATGCTCTCTCTCATACTGAAAAATGACATTTCAGCTTCTTGATGGTGTCAAAAATCACAAAGACACTCGTGGGGAGGGGGACCAGACTGTACCTTTCACCCCTTTCTGGGAGAGGAGCTGCCCTGCCTGATCCAAGGGAAGCTGAGACCACACCTGTCTGCAAAGACAATCCTTACCAGGCTTCATGTCGTAACACCTTACCCAGAGTCCTCTTCCTGCTTCTTCCCAGAGCAGAGATGAAAATCTTGGAATTGCCATAAGGTTTTATTATCGCTCGCAAACCAAATTCTACTTCATCAGATAAAGACACAATTGCATTCATTGACTCTGACACAAGGATATGCATGGTGATAAACATACAGATAGATGTACACACTTACACATGAATGAGATATGCTAATTAAAAATTGCAGTGGGCACTTTATTAAAAATTTATTGTACAATCTACATCTTCAAAACATTTTACATCAACAAATATTGCGGCTTGACTGCTGGAATCATAAGTGATTTATCTTGAAAAGACTGCATTTGCAACTGGATGCAAAGATTCTTGATGAACTGCCATTACATTTAAACTACTGGTTTTTATTGGAAGTATTTTGATTGTTATCTGTTTGTTCTCCATCCTTGAGAGAAATAAAACAAGTGTCTCGGCTTTCATTTTATCGGATAGATGGCACCACGTAGCATATTTCCCATGCTAGTTTGAATTACAGCTGTTTATCTTTCAGCTTTCTTTAAGATTAATTAAATGCAAATGTAACTCCACGAATCATGGGATTACCTGCCAGACCCCTTATTAATACCTTCACTTAAAAACCCCTTTGCCAGAGAGTCATTAATTTGCAATAAAAAAAAAAAAGAAGAGAAAAAGAGAGAGAAGTGCTCAAGCAGCCCTTTGCCTCCCAACAACCCGGAGATGGCTGCCCAATTAGTCCGGCAGCATTCGGATCCTCCTTTCAGGCCCTGTGGCCCTTTGAGGACACAATAAGGCTCCAATGATAACCTGGCAACCTAGGTAGAAACTCAGCCAAGTGTGAGCGTTTGAAGCTGCAGCTTGGCTGCCATCGTGTCGGCGAAAAGAAAGAATTCAGGCACCATGTCATCCAGTACAAAGGATAAAAACAGATTCAACCGGAAATTCAATGTGGCACCACATATGGGATACATGAGTGCGGTTACACAACAGGCCACATATTTTTTTTGAACAGTCTCCTGCATGTGATGCCGAGGACATGTGTAACCATCATAACGTCTCTAAGAATCTGTATTTAATTTGAGCTGGGGTGGTGGCAGGGATTGGAGATCTGAAGCCGCCACAGGTTTGTGGCAGATGGCTCTGTGTCAGCTATGACAAGCAGCCAGGCTCGGCTTCCTCTGCAGATTTTCTTTTCTCTCTGATCAGGTAAATATGGGCACACTCTGGAAACTTCCACAATTCTGCCTGAGGCTGCAAGTTTGTGACTTAGCCCCATCTGTCACAAATCTTCTCTCGGTTCTGCTGCGAGCAGAGACCTGAATTTACTGCCGAGCGCTGCCCAAGAAAACCCGGCCGTCTCGCCCTGCGAGGAAGCACAAGAGAGAAGCACACGGAACCCTGTTAGAGGCTGGGACACGAAATGCACCAAGGATTTCAGGAGGGGTGGAAGACACTTGGTTAAAGAACACTTTTGTGGTGTTATTTAAAAACGGGGTGAATTCAGGGTTTTGTTTTTTTTCCAGACAGGTAAGCTGGTCACGAGGCCCAGGTTATTTGCTCCCTCTGCCTTTCTGGTGGTCTCAGTTGACACGTCAAGGACTGAACACCCTCAGGGATCAATGTGCCCCTCTCACCTTCAGACATGGCAGAACCACGAGCCAGCAGGAGCAGGGCCTAGCTCTGCTAGACCATCATCACTCTGGGCTTTACTTGAGAATAATCTCTTTTTTTTTTTTTTTTTGAGGAGTGGTAACTATGCAAAGATCTGGAAATTAATTTTTTCAAGAAATGAAATTCCATCACTGTCTTTCCATCAACAGCTCCTAAATATGTGGGATCAAAAGAAGCAAAGTTTTCACATAAAGCAGCATCTTCCCGTAAAGAGCAAACAGCATAATGTCAGTAGCAGAACAGTATTTTTCATTAAATAATCAACTTGTTTCTAGTGTCCTAAGATCAGAACTGAAGCACTTAATATCTACTCTGCCATCATTAGACTTCAGAGTTAACCTTTAGAATTTAATAAGGAGTCTTCATCCATTCAGATGGCTCTTCCAGGACAGCTCAAGTTCAAGCACACAGTATTGATTTAGGGTAGATTTTTTGCACTTTTTAAAAAAACTGCCTTAACAAAATTAAGATTTAATTTTCCACACAAAACCTGAGATTTGGCAAGCAAGAGTGGAATGATTTACAGAGCCAATCTGTATTGGGTCAGATCTACTCTGTGATCCAGCTCCTTCACTCTGCAAGCAAGTAAGGGGGAAGAATCAAGGTGGAAAGCAGTTTGCAGCAATTATTTTTGGAGTTCAATTTTCAAACTCCAAGCACTTTAGGAGACCAGCATCAAAACCCGCCATTGTTTTACATGAATTGGGTACACTGTGAGGCCCAAGGCAGAGCTACTGAACACACCTCAGCAGAGTAACAGTATTTCTTTGACCAAACTGGTCTGTTCTGCAGTTTCTTATATTGGCAGTTTTAAAACTCACCTCATTCTTGCTGTCTTTAAACAAAAAACATCAAATTTTCAATGCAAATCTATGCAATACCTTGCACAGGATGGCTCAGAACACACTGAGTGACTGTAACAGTGGGAAAACAGTTTCCTGCTTTTTTACCCAAGGTAATTTGAATAAACTGTACTGGGAAAAAAAAAGAAGTTTTCTTGCTTTTTGCAACTTTGACCCATTTCTCCATCTACTGTTTTGAAGCGGCTGTGGCTCATCTGCCAGTTTTCATTTACTCTCTAAAACTCCCCTGGAAGCTATCTAATACTGTCAGAATGAAAAGTTCCAAGTCCTGGTGTTTATGCTCAAAGTTGCCCCCATAACTGCTTTATTCCTACTCTGCAAGTGCAGCCAACTGCTGTGAGGTACAGACCAAAATTTGGGGACATGGTGATCATGGAAATTTTGGATCAATGGTTGGACTCAATGATTTTGAGGGTCTTTCCCAACCTAAATATTTCCATGATTCTGTGATTTTCAGAGAGCTGGAATCTCCTGGATATTTTATCTCAAAGAGACAAGAGCAAGACAAGCCCAGAGAGAAGATCAGGTGCAGGCCACCTACACACATATATATCTGCACATATTTCCATTTATCTACAGCTGGATCCCAAAATTAGGCAACTCCAACTGAGGATCCATGTTAGCCAGGCTGACCTCCCTCTACCACAGTTACTTGAAGACTTAAGGGTCACCCAAAATGCTTAAGTTGTGTCCCACAGCCCAGCACACCCCCCCACCTGTGCAAACTCCTAAGCTAGACAGGGGTTTCACTGTATCAGCCACACACAGGGAATGGAAAGTGTCAAGACTTGAGTCTAATCTGGATGTGATCCTGAGCAACTAAATCCAAGTTTGAAGTCAGATCCTACTTTGAAACTGGCCCTGCTTTGAGCAGAGGCTGGGCTGGTGACCTCCAGAGGCACCTTCCTTAACTAGTCTGTGATTCTGTGCTCCAAATATGTAATGGAAGTTTTATTTCACACAAAAAATCCTTATGCTTTACATATTTCCCTTGGGATCACATGACTAAGCACCTGAACAGAGATGGGAGAGAGCATGGACACAGAGCTCTGCACTCCAGAGTTCCTGTAACCTTCCCCCACAGACTCTGAGAAGCAGATCAAACCCACCTCTGAAACCATTTTAAATCACGTTCATGGGAAACCGAGCAGTTCAAGAAGCAAATACAAGCTTCTCATTTGTGTTTCTAACCTCCTTCTGACCTGCACCTGATGCTAGCCAGGTAAAAGCAGAAATTCAATACAATTCCTTCTTTTTTAACTCTGCAAACGTGCTCTGCTAGAGAACAGAAAGCCAGCAGGATGGATGGAAATACTTGCACTATTTGCATACCCTATAAAGCTCTGAATTAACTTTATCAGCCCGGGACAAAAGATCTGGAGAACACTGTAAGCAAACATCTGCTCAATATACATTCACCATTAAAAAGTAAACAGTAGGATTGGCTCCATAAGGAACAGGTTGGGAATTATCAGAGTACTACACATCACATAAACTGATGGCACGTCCCAGAATTCTCTAAAGCAATGATCACACCAGCACAAAAACAGCTCTCAAGCATCAGAACGGCTTGAATGATGAAAGATTAGAATATAAACATGGAATAACATTCACAAGGAGAGACTGAAAGGACTGGGATACTGTAAATGTTTGACAAATGTTTATAAAATAATGCATGGTACAATAAAAATGGATGGGGAGCTCCTGCTTCCAAGCGACCAAATGCAGAACAAGAAGACACTCAACACAACTGAAGGTGGGAAAAACCTCAGCTAATTAAGGAAATTATTTAAACACCATCATAAACAAATCATAGAATCATGGAATGGTTTGGGTTGGAAAGGCTCTTAAAAACCATCTCATTCCAAGCCCCTGCCATGGGCAAGGACACCTTCCACTAGGCTGCTTATGGAAAAATGAATTTCCAATGGGGTTTTGCTGGGGATTGGGTAAAGATAAAGGCAGAGGCACCATCCCTGGCTCTCACATGGCCTGCACAGGAACTGTGAACAACAGGGCTGAGTGGCTGATGGGACATCTGGCATCAGGCTCCTCTGCATCCCCACGTGCCCAATGCCCTGCATATTGCACTGAGAATGCCTCCTGCTGTTTCCCTAGCTTTGCCTAAATATGAAAGCTGGACCAGGAGCAGTTTTCCTTCTACACATTTCCCTGAAATACCCAAGATACTGCTTTATCTGAAATCACAGAAAAAAAAAAAAAGGAAAGAAAAAGAAAAAAAAAAGTTTTGTCAGAACTGCCCTATACAGCCAAATCCTGAGACTGGAAACAATTCAGATGTCTATGGTCTAACTGGGATCTTAATTTGATTTTACAGCAGTTTAATCCCTTTGAATTCACCAGACTTCCTTCTACAGTGGTGTCAGAAAGAAAAAAAATCACGCCATGTGTCTTTTCATAGGCAGGTGAGCTTCTGTAGTGTGATGGAAATGAGAAGATGAATGTCAGAAAGTGGGCCAAATTCTTTTCTCCATTAAACAAGCATGAGTGAGAGTAGGATTTTTCTGTAGGAACTGAAGCTGACAGCATGTCAACCAGCACTCATTCAGCTGGGAGGGCTGGGAGAGATTATTTAAAGTTGTCAGCTCCTTCCATGCCTGGCTTTTGGCAACTCTTGTCCCTTTCCACTGTATACTCTTTATACATGCTGTTTTAAATTAAGAAACTCAAGTGAGGAAACTAAAAGGTAAACTTTAAGAAAATAATGCAGAAACAAATGTTTTGCCCTATTTTATTTTATTTATTTTAATTTTAAATCTACTAGATAAGGCACTAACAGGTCCTGTGGTGTGCCCTGACCAATGCCCTGTTGTTGTTACTTGCTTCATTCCTCTGCTTACCTTGGCAACCAAAACCACACAGAACTAAAGTTTGATTCCATGAAACTGGAACAGAACAAATAATTGATAACAAATGAGATTTGCTTCCCTCTCATCTCAGTCTTCTGCTAATAACTGGCAGAAGGCAAGGCTGAAATGCAGATGAGCCAGCCCTGAGTGCTGTGTGAATACTCAGGTGAGCAATACATCATCTGGAAAGGTTTTCATAGGTGCTTACATTGTGGACATTTTTAAAAGTCTGCCAGCAGGAACCTGCTCCGTGGAGTTAATCTACTACAGTTTAATGCCTTGGTCTGTGCATTTTCACAGGGATGTTCCCTCTGTCCAGCCCCTAAGCCCACTGCCCTGCTGCCATTTATCTCCTTTCTGCTACTAATTTTGTTAGCACAAGCATTGAGGACATCTGAAGGAATAAATGCCCGTTTAATTAGCCACTGTCTAATTATTATAGATATCCTGAGTAATAAAATCCCAACAATATGTAAAAGGATAAGCCAAGGTGATTACTTCCCAACTTGTGGAGCAGAATCCCCAACCAGCAGAGAAAAGCACTATTTGCTTTTAAAGCATTTCTACTTTCAAAGTGTCACAGATACTTGATAAAACTCAGTGCAGAGAGTATGGCAGGATGATTCTGAAAGACAAGGAGCTGGTTAACACTGACTCTTGTGCTGGGATCTCTTTTCTAGCCCACTAATGCAGAGATAATATTATAGTGATCTGAAAAAAAAAGGTGAAAATACTGTGCAAGTGCTGTGCAGCCTTCAGGACTTCACTGTTCAGCCTCCTTACAAAGCAGCATCACTCCAGCTGCAATGACCTTAACAGCACAGCTCTGAGCTAGCATTTCCCAGCAGGTTTTGTGGATGGCCCACAGTGAAGAAAGACTAGGTGTACGTGGGTGTAGGCACAAAAGGACAACTCTAACAGTATTCTCTGAGCTGATCCAAAGCTTATTAAAGACAACAGGGATATTTCCTCTGGTGCTCACAGGTGCTGGATTAGCCTCTGCTTTCCTCATTTTAAAACAATCCCTCACTCAGCTCCATTACTACCTGTTGCAGGGGTTCAGCTCTGACACTCAGAAGATCTGCAAACCCCATGCATGAGGGGTAGGATAAACACCTTATGCCTACTAATCATCCCAAGGAATTCTTAAAAAAAGATAAAAAATTCTTCAAGCAAATCAGCATTTTGCCTATGGGGCTTGCACACACATTTTCAACCTGTACTATTTTATATCAGTATTTTTTGCAGGCCTTGGCTCTGTGTTCAGGAGCTGGGATCCATGTGGGAGAAAGATCCATGTGAATGCAACCATTAGCTGAGCTTGAAGCATTGGGAAATGCCAAGGTAAACACTTAAGGACTGCTTTCCCTTTGAAGCCCCCATGCCTAACTCTACGATACTATTGACTCAAGAAGTAATGCTGAACACTGGAAGTGTTCAGTCAGCATTTTAAACTATTATGAGCTACCTTCTGAACCATTGCCAAGTTAATAGACAATGAAAGATAATGAGCTTGAAATTGGGTGTTAAATTGCATTTTTGGTTCTCTCTTTTTTTTTTTTCTTGAGGTTTAACTGTTTCCTGCAGAAACAACATCATCTTTGATGTATCATTATGTAAAGGCCTATTTTTAGGTCACAAAAAAAGCCAAGGCGTGGGCTAAGCCCTCACTGCTCTTGCTATGTGTGTGCAGCAAGGGGGAGAGGCAGACGAGACACAGCAAGACCCAACACTTTCTGGTCCTCAGAGGGAGGGAGGGAGGTGGAGGCATGAGGTTGGGTCTGTTGGCAGCAGGAGACTCCAAATTAAGGAGGAGATTACTCGACCTGCTCATTAACAGTGAGGCTGGAAGGAGGAGGGAATGCTCCAAGAACCGCGTTTGTGTCGCACGGGTTAACACGAGGAGTATTTCCATGCACCCCCAAGCCTTTAAGGTCTTTCAGCTGAATTCAGGGGTTTTCACGAGCTAAAAAGCTGAAACACCTCTGTCGTGCAGGGGTGATGTGTATCCAAACTGCCCACGGCAGAGCCAGGACAGTAAAAGTCAAAAACCGCTGTAAATGTGCGAAGCAGCGTGCAAAAAGCTGCACTTATTCTTCTGAAAGCAGCATTGTAGTAATGGCTCTTCACTGGAATAATGTAAAATTTAGTGCTTCATCTACATTCAAATTAAAAAAAAAAAAAAAAATAAAAGCACGACTCCCATCAGTGTAAATACACCATTTAAAACCACGAAAGTCGGCCTGGCATTGAACACTTGAGCAAAACCTGAATGGAGAGTTTGCCACTGAACCTAGACTTTCTCTGCAGAAAGAATGCAGAAAAGGGGACATGATAAAGACCAGTAAATTATGCTCCCAATAAACTTTAATGCTCAACACACTTTATAAGACAAAGAATTAAAATAATTGTAATTCTGAAAATCAGTCAAAGCATTCCAGAAACCAAAGAAATCTTACCTGATACCTGTCGCCTGCATTTTTTGAAGATTAAATTAGGATAGGAAGGTAGGTAGGCTTATCCTCATTAGTGTAATTGTAGGATCCTTCTTTTATTTTCCTTTTAAACTAATGAGTTGCATTAATCCAGGTTCATTTTTATAAGCCTCTTGGGTCCAAATGTAAAGGACAGTCATTTTAGAAAACAGTAAATTAAAAAAAACATGTAGCATGCATTAAGTGCACGTATTTCATAAGACCTAGGTTAATACAACTGGCATCTAGTTTAATTAATCCTTGTTAGTGTAACGACTAATATCCCTCCCTAGCATGTTTCCTTTAAACATTAGTATGTTAATTAAATGTTGTTTTTTTAAAGGTTTTTTTTTTTCCCCCTTTGTACTTCAATATGGCATTATATCATCTCAAACTATTCCAAACAACTACCTTATAGAGATGTCTCCTTACAATATCTGGTCTCTTGCAGAAATTCTGAAGCCTTTTAAAAAGCTGTTCAGGTGTAGAATACAGATATTCAGCTGCAGGAAAAACAGATACATTTTTAATGAAACAAAAACCTCAAAGCACACACTCGATATTAGTCACTTTACTAATTAAAAATGCATATTGCTCTGTGCCGCCTCGTGTTTTACATTATTTAAGCATGATTTTATAAGGTTACCTCAGCTCACAAGGATGTTTAATGCTAAATAAGACTGTGTAGTTGTGCTGTTTAGACATCTCCTTGGGGTGATTAAAATACATTATTCTAATGTAACACAATGCATATGTGATACATTTAGTGATGAGATTTTTCGAAGAACTGGTACTACATTAGTGTGTATCCTGTACTGCAGTTGCATACTATTAAGTATTAAATTGTTTAAATAATTTGGTGTGATTTTCAGGCCTGGCTTTTTTTTTTTCCCCCCTCTTCTGTGTATCAAAAAAAAAATCTGCAAACCATTGCAGCATCAGTGACCTTCTAACAAAAATCTATCATTACGGGATGTGTATGCTAACAATGAAGAATGCTATTTCAAAACTTGCTTTTTTGTTATCTTAAAAGAACAGATGGCAAATATAAACTTCGTCTAATGTATTAAAACACATAAAATTTGCCTTAACACTAACATGTTGGCTTGCCAAATAAACAATTGCTTTCACTCAAGTTTATTCCCAAACTTTGGGTTTTAGCAGGAATCACGTTATTACGTTTCAGCAGAAGGAATAAGCAACAAAGCAGCTACCTGGGAATATCTCTGGGTATACCAAGGCTTTGGGACACAGCGGGTAACAGCCACAATGCACAGCCTCGATCCTGAGGATTAGAAATCACAAATACACAAAAATAGACATTAGTCAGCCAAAAAAATTATTTCCGTGCAAGAGCCTTGAGGTTGCCTGCATGCAGCAAGAGGGAAACTTTTTTTTTTCTTCAGCAGCATAATCCTTCTAAATGCCAAAGTTGCTCTTTTTAAAGAAAATTTTATTGATCATATGAATTACATAGAACAGAACAGCGAGCATATGTTTTGTTCGCTGAATAAATCAAAGCGCAGCTCTGCATTTTTTTGTTTTTTAAATACTGTTTAACACATTTTATAATCAGCAGACAGACACATGTAACAACATGGTGAAGTATGGACGGCTTTGCTTAATAATGCTGCTGGAAAACAAGGGGCACATTGGCTACACCAGGGTGTGTTGCAGACACGCACACCACCCTCACCTGGCACAGCAGATATTCCCCTCAGACTTCCAGACTCCAAAGGTTACAGCTAAATATAACCCAGGAACAACTTGCTCCAAGCTGGGATATTTCAGCTTATTCACATGCTTTGGATAATTTCCTTTATTTTTCGGGACATTAACTGTTGTATTTTTTAATAACCGCTGATGAAACCCCTTTGCCAAAGCGCGCGAAGCTTTGTACTCGCTTTTTTTCCCCAAGGAACTTTTCACATATCTCCCGTAACATCAAACCCAAATATTTTAGAATTGCACCGCTGCGGTGCAAAGTTTTCCAGTAGCAGAGCTGTCCCCCTTGGAGTTCAGTTTTTTTACAGCTGAAGGGGTTAAAGGCATCCAGGTTGCAGTTTATTTTTTTCACATAATGACCACTGATCTGACACAACGTCCCTCCAAAGATACAACCGTAATTTCTGTTGGCCAGAAATTACACAGTGAAATTCAAAACACTTCTTAAAATATGTTTATTTTATGAGAGGCTTTGAATTTCCTCCAACATGTTGACCATACGAGGGCTTTATTTTTAACTTCAGTTTCCCTCATTCCCCAGAATAAAAAAAAAAAATCTGAAATCTTGTCAGCGTTCACCTTTTCTATTTTCAGTGACAACCCAAAGGCTTTTGCTACCTTCATGCGAATGTCAGGTTTGGTACTTTATTACAGGTACCCTGAAAGGACTCTGTTTCCTTTAGATCTACTCAATTTTAAACAGGAAAAAAAAAGAAAATAAAGAATAACATATTCAGCTTTCATGCTAGAAAACTATGCATATCCACAAACCCCAAAGACACATTTCTCTGCAAATGCTTTTGCTAAGAAATGACTGCTGTTTTTTTTCATAAACTTTTAAAATTTGTAATTTATGTTTTTTTTTTTAAATAACATATGCACTTCAGATTGCATTTTAAACATTAACAACAATTTCAAAGTGTACATCGTCTAGCACTATATTTTTTACCAAAGGGAAATGTTTCTGATGTGTGATTTAATTGATGATTTCAGTTCTTAAATATTGTGTCATATGTCAAAGCAAATAGATTTTTAAAGTTTTCTTTAATCTAGGAGGAAAAAAAAAAGAGTGAAACTGTGGACATTTCAGTAATAGCTCAGATCACTAAGTTATGTTAAAATATTTGCTTTTTAATCATATCGTCTGCACGGAAAAAAAAAAAAAAAAAAGAACAGCTCCCTAAAACAAAACTGCAGGCCAAGACGGGATCTGAGTCATCGTTTGAGTATGAAATTTCCCCTTTCAAAAAACCTCTACCAGGATCATGAATTAGTAAAATCAGAATTTAATGCCTCCGTGGTTTGCTGGATGAAAGTTAAAAATTTGGAATTCTTTCATTTGCAAATGATCTTATTTGAATACTCCTTTCAGCACCAAATTTTGGGTGTATTTTTCTGTCCAGTCCCTACTATGGCTAGTAAGTTTTACTACAAACCTTACACCTTCCATTTGTCAAGACCTAAAGATCAAATCAAACTGGGCAGAGCTCACACTGACACAGACTTTGGTGTGAGGATGCACAAGGAATCCTTTAATTTCCATGCATTTCTGTCCTCTCCCAGAAAAGTATCATATCATAACAATAATACAATTACTCTTCATTTCAATCCTTAAGCACTACTAGTTAAATAATAAATAAGAGTTACGATTGATCTATTGTTAAAATGGCTAGTAAATGGTCTTTTTATTCCAATTAACAAATCATCTGCTAAATCTATGAATCTTAATATTCAGGTCTATTCACTTCAATTCATACAATTTATCTGCAAATAGTTGTTGGGCTTTTGATTCTAAATATAATTAGCTGATAATTTTGCTTGGTTGAATTACTTTTCTGGAGGGCCTGCTAAGGCTCTCAGTCGCATTATCTAGCAATAATGAATCTGATAGGTGAAATTTTTTACTGTAATGAGGATGAGACACAGTTGTGACACCTGAGTCTAGTAATAACAGAAGACTGCTAATTATCGACAGCACTTTTTTGTGTGATGCACAGAGAAAAAAAAATCCCTCATT
>NC_082348.1:3778924-3793924 GCF_027477595.1 Haemorhous mexicanus | reverse complement strand
TTATTCATAAGTACTGAAGCCACAAATGAGATATGTAACAACATCCAAAATGAGTGTCAATAGAATCTGTTCCCGCAGCGCACCATCGTATATTCCTATCTGTCACATATTCCTTAGAAATTTCTCCTTCTAAGAAATCTGGTGTGCTCAGTCTGGAAAGCAACGTTGCCTTGGGATCTGTGATAAGGCTTGCCTGGAAGAACAGGCTTTCAGAAAACTGTCTGAAAAGGAAGTGGACAGAAAGCACGAAGAATTTCCTGCTACTGAATTATTGCCTCTTTTTCCAACACAGCTGTGTCTCAGTTGGGGACCCAAAAGTTATTTGGATCAGAGCAACTTCTTGGTGTCTTAAAAATGGCAAAATCAAAACTAAACCAATTGAAATATCACCAGTCCAGCAGGCAACAGATATGACAGAACTGACAAATAAACTAATCCCCAGTCTATTTTTACAGACTGATGAGGCTGAGGGATGCAAGTCTACACTCTGGAAAACACATACGAGGTTAAACATCGGATATTTTGACACTCACTGGTCATTACTGCACATTTTTAAAAGGTTTAATTTATTACAAGTGCACACAGCACAGGATTTGATTATTCTCTTCATTGCCATAACGTTTCAGGCACAAAACTGTGTGCCTGAATAAAATATATTTATTTTCCAGACAGGTGAAACTGTTCACTGAGTTGTGGTTCTGCAGAAGCCAAGAAACGGAAGGACTGTCCAAAAGAGTGGTATAAAAATATTAAAGATTAATGATCACTTTCATGCCAGATACAAACCAGAAGCTCTCCACAGCAGTCCTTAACCTCACATTTGAGAGGGAACTAAGTGTTTTCACCTGCTAAAATCTCAGTCTGGATTTCATATGAGCGGCCCTGACCTAAAAGATTTTGCTTCCTATCTGAACCATCCAATCACCCACACCTATCTCTCTGTTTAAATAAATACAGAAGTGTTACTGAACCACAAGTCATAATTAAGGTCTTGCCCTGCCAAGCAAAATAAAAAAATGCTTACTGTCTTTAATAATTTTAATTTTACAATGTATCAATATTATTTTGTTTCCCAACTAGGAAAATTCTAAGCACATTCTTTAAGATAAAAAATACAAAAATGAGAATTACTTCTGGAAGTATCTACCTTATGTTAACTTTAAATTAAAGAAAAAAGGAAAGGTACCTGGAATTTCACTGAAAGTCTCTCCAAGGACAGACACATGGAAAGGCAGATCTTGCTCTTTCAGCTTCATCAGGACTTTAAAGAAAGTTTCAGGATCTTTGTCATGTTCCCTTAAAACAAACAGAATTTATCTCAGCGTTGTCTACATTTAGTTGTGAAATTATGGGAGGTTTTTATTTATCAGAACACTGTTCCTCTAAAATTGTACTTCTGGGGACTAAATTTATTCAAATAATTCCCCTCTTCGCTTCTCCTGCATGGCTGAACATTTTCCTCAATGCAGCACCTGGGGTAAAAACTCATTTTCATCAGATTCTTCTCTATCTCTTCCCCATCCTCAAACAATGCATTTACTCTTCAAATTATCAGCTTTAAAGTGAGAAGGACTGAGCACCTATCTGAAGAAAAAAATATTTTAAAAATATTTTTAAAAAAAAAGGGGGTTTGGGCTTTTTCCTCCCTATCCAAAATTATGTATATGACTTCCATTACAATTCTTTTTTTTCTTTTTTTTTTTTTTTTTTAGGAGAAACAGGTTGAACAAAAACTTCTCCTAAACCTATAGGATTTGTCAAACTGGAATTTTAGGAATTTATGCTATACTCATTAAAAGCTTTTGATCCATTCAGTGCTTTAGGTAAAGAAAGGAATAAACTACCACGAGGCATTTTCTACCTTTAGATTTTTAAGGAGTTAAAACAGAATAAAAGAAATTAAAACAGAATAAAAGAAACTTGTACTTATTTATAATTTCAGTTGAATTCAGTTATATATTAATCTATGGGTCTGACACTCAATGACATGAAATGCAAGTTAGGTTATCTAAAAATAAATTAGCTCCCCAATTTTCCAATCTATCTTCTGTACTAGCACAGAATGAAAGGTTCAAAAGGTATCACAAATCATTTAAAATTCCCAAATTCCTTAAGTTATATTAAAAATGGAATGAGATAATTTCCTCACTCTAAGGTGAATATTTTATCTTGCATTTAATTACTCTGCTTTAAATTATTGTACTTCAACAGATGTGCACCATATGCCTTTAAAATATTTTGGTGTTATTTATTATTTAGAAAATTCCACCGTTTTCCTTCCTGTATTAAGGGAAAAATCTATATCTCAGCTGTCCTAGTGTCTTTCTTCACAGAGTAATTTTGTAGAATGAAATCTGTAGGTCTCCCACACTAGTATATGAAAAATTAATAATTATATCATTCAGGAAATCTGAAGCCAAATGACATCTGCAGTTCTACACGTGTTAATTTCTCATTCAGTCAATATTTTTGGTTTAGGAAATTAAAATAAATGAATCTTATAATTAATGTGACTTCCCTAGGTTGAGAAACCTCCAGGAATTGTGGACTTTTTAGAATTAGACATATTTTCTTAAAATAAAGCCAAACAATAATCACTTTAAGAAGTCCTCCATCCCCCCAATTTGTTTTGTTCCCAATAATAAGGAGGAATGCAACTGCACAAGCCTTGTAATTTGTTTCACATCTGTGAACCAGGAGTGTCCACGGCAATTCCAGCAACCCAAGTGGATGCAAGCACTGGTTTGCAGGGTGCATTTCTCCCAGTTGCAAAGATCCCAGATCTTTGAGTATTAGTTTGCTGCATCCTCATGCTTAAGAGAGCCACCTGTTTCTGGTAGGTAACTTCTGTGCAGAAACTTTTGCCAGTATTGAGTTCCCTCCAAATGCCCAGCTCCAAGAGCCAACACGGGATCGCATGGATACGGATTTGGCTGGAAGAGAACATCCCCGTTATGAATGCTTTCAAGGAGAACTTCTACGAGGCTGGGAGTTGGTGTAATTCATGACAGAATTTCCCCTGAGCCTCAGTTTCCCCTGGACAGGCTTTGTGTGTGCTCTGTGAGTGATGCCACGAGCCCTCCCTGGCTCAGCTCACGCCGGCGGACCGGCGCGTCCCCGCGCGCGGAGCCGACAGACTCGACAGCCACGACGCTGACAGGGATCCTTCCAAGCTCTTCACAGCCCCGCTATCAGCTTTGCAGTCACAAAAAGTCCTTCCAGCAAAGGATATGCTTTCCCTCTCGCTTTCCAGAAGAGACCAGGGGTCCCAGAGGCAGCCAAAAGTGGAGGATGCTGTTGGAGCCACATTGTCAAGGAGCTGGCAGGAGAACACGGAGCCTTACAGCTCGGCGAAGCCACATAAGCTGCACATATTTAGGAAAACTGATAGGAATTGGAAGTTGCAGCTTTGTTTAATAGGTGGGGAAGAACAGAAGGAAAATTTGGCACCCAGAAGGAATGCTGAAAGGGGAAACGTTTCCTCTGCACTGGAGCCTCTCTTGTGGGTTTTCTGCCGTAGGTGATCCTCCTTCCATCCCCCAGTATAAAATGTTTCCCTTTTAGGGGACACTCCCAGATTTTAATGACACATTTTGTGAATCTTGTAGCTTTTCTGTTCGGGAGCTCATCTTAAGTGACTTTATCAGCTCCTGTGACTTCTCCACACCACAAGCATTTTATTTTCAGTTAAGACCTCCAGAAACCTCCTGGCCCATGCACCTACTGACTGCAGTGTATTACTATTCTTGCAGAATACTGAAGGTATTAGCTGCTCCTGGTAGAAACAAATAAATAGTACAGGACCACCTCTTCGCTGCATCAAAAAGGAGAGAGCTCTGTTTCTTGGCTGACTTGGAAAAAATCATATACAATCCAGTCTGCCTTACTCAGCAACAACTGCTAAACACACCAGATTGCCATAGCAGTGATCGTGGAAAAAGATGAACACAATATGGAATGTCTGTTCTGTAAAGATCTGCTCAAAATGATGTGCACTTTTGGCTGCATCTGTTGCATTTTTGAGCTTTATTAAACAGTATTAATTATATATACTCCATTTCCTGAAGAAGAACTGCAAAACAGTATAAAAGCCTGATATTAAAATGCAAACTTTTCTTTTAAGATATTATGTTTGGGGAAAAATCAATATAATGTGACTCCAGGGTCTGGCTTTGTTGTTTAGTTGAGGTATTTGAAATGCTTTTGTATTTTCACTTGATTTGATATGCATCTGGTAAAGGAAAATAAGAACTAGGCATGGTATGAAGATGCTCTAAATTTCATCCTAAGAACATAAAAACATCAGAATGACCCAACTACAGTTGTAATGCCACAAAACAGGCACAGACACCACACCTATGCTCAGATTTGAGAGCCCTGCCTTGGAGACATTCAATCTCCATATTCAAGCACCACACAGCTCTCATTGTTATCCAGGAGTTTTTATTATTGACTCTAACCCTCAATTTAGGAGAGACATCTGAAGTCTCTCTTAGGAACTGGCTGAGGTTTAGTGATCTGGCTAGGGGAATATGGCCCAGGGTTCATCCCGATTTAGTGACTTCCCTTTGTAATTTGATATAAAATTTTGAGTAGTGTCCTTGAACAGGGAATGGGAGTGTGGTGGGAGCAGCACCACCACTACTGAGCCTCCATTATTGTCTCTGCCTTAGATTTTCTGCCATAAAATGGGTGTGACAATATTATTTTTTCACCACAGAAGGATGCTGTCAGGATTAATTGATGACTTGACATCCCACTTTTCAGCCTGAAGTAATTTTAAAAAGCAACCTCATAGCACTATGATGATGCTCCTCTATACAATCAATGGCAACATTCTCCCCTTCTGCTCTTCAGGGATTTTGGGAATTCATACTGAGCCCTTGAGCCTTACCTATTGCTGGGACTGGAAGCAGAGTACATGGAGACCCCCAAAGCTGGAGTTATTGTCATCTACATCCCTAACCAGTGATGTGAAACACATTATTAAAGAACTGAAAAAAAAAAAGAAATAGCAGAACTTGGCCCTTTACATTATTCAATGAATATTCATCTCTTGAATTTGGGTGAAATTCAGTAAGAAACCCATATGGTCCTCTCTGACTTTAGTTTAATTTTTTAAGTCTATGTAAACTTATCCTACATGGTGATAATCACAGTTATTTAGGATTTGGAAGAAGGCACATCTAGCAATGCAATTAGGAAATGGAAAAGTTGTGGAAAAGCAGAAGGACTTTCTCAAAGGGGGGGAAATAAATGCAGTCTATTAAAAGCATATATTAAAAGCTGGGGTTAATGCATTTATCAGTTAAAAAAAAAGTACAAAACCAAGGGAAAAAGTCTTAATATTTGAGAAAATACTCCATAAATACCATGTAATGCTTGTGAAAGCCACAGCCCTGTGATGACATCTCTGTGAATGACAGAATCATTTGGGCTGGAAAGGACATTGAAGACCATGGAGTCCCACCATTAATGTGCTACACATTCTGAAAAGTTACAAAAGCCATATCAAAAGGGTTGATCTTAACCTTAGGACATTTTCAGCAGGAGAGAATCCCAAATTGTGCAGGTACAATTTGTATTTCACTTTGTACAGTGCCCTAAATCCAAGGAGTTCACAGCGGCTGCAGCTCCTTCTGCCTCCCCATTCCTCAAAATCACTTTGACGTCAGATGGGCAAAGGTGGGAAATGGCACAAAATCCTCAGAAGTTGAAGCAAGACTTTAATTTTATATTTTTTTAAATTTGCTAGGACATCTAGCAAGAGGTAGAAGACAGATTTCTGTCTGACTACAATAAATGCTAAAAAACAGCTGATAAAATAGGCCACTGAAGAATCATTCATTATTGATGAAGCTGGGCAGCAATCATGGAGATCAAGGACTGGTGAGCCAAGAGACATCCTGGGAGAAAAGAAAGGGACAGGGGACAACAGCCAGCATGGCTGGAGCAGAGCACAGGGAACGTGTGAGGGGCTGGGCAAGTCCATGAGCACAGAATCAATAATTAAAAATAAAGGAAATGAGGTTTCCAAGAGACAGACCTTGACATGGATGACACTGACTCTTTTGTTTTGGGAAAGTGAAGTAATGAGGAGCAAGTCTGGCATCAAATAAGGCATCAAATACTCTGGGCAAAGCAAATCAAAGTGTAAGAAAAACACAAGAAGAGAAAAAAAAAATCCTGGTGAAAAAAGTATGACATATCCAAACACAGGGAGGGAAAGGATAAATACAGGGTAAAGAGAAGACCTGCACACACCCTACAGAACTAAAACCAAGGCTCCACTTCATCCAAACTGAATCTAAAGAACAATATCATGGATTTTTTCCCCTCCATTATACTATGCACTGTATTACACTTTGATATTTCACATTAAATCTTGAGCTCAGAAAAATCTGAATACAGGTTTATTATAATCAAATAATGTTAGAAAGTAGAAGTGTGGCCATAAAAGATAAACCTGGCCTTCGAGACAGAGAATTGCAGAATTCTGGTCTTTTCCTGACACTGATTTCCCACAAGACAGCTGTGCCCAGGTTTCCCCATCTGCAAGATATGGTCTTAGAGGAGCTTTCATGTACAGAAATATGGTGAGAATCACAGTCAGTAAATACTTTAGTAGAATAATATTCTCCTTAAAGAAGAGGACTCATGTTACAAGCCCATTCAATACATGAAATGCAATACATTCCAGTAATTATTTTCACAGAGGACAGGAGACTTTCCTAAATCAAATGACTTTAATATACATTTTCTATGTTAAGATTATGAGAGAAAAAAAAAAGAGGACAAAAAAAATTAAAATTCTAATACCAAATTCTGGTAACAATGCTCATGATAAATGCAAAAAAGGAAATGTTACTGCCAGGAAAGCACGATTAGAAAAGAAACAGGAAAAAAAGAAATAACTATGAAAATGCAAACATGAAGGAAAAGTTAATTGCTTTCCATTTATTCAATTTATCACAGTATTTTTCCATCTTTTTACATTTCCAAAATGAGGTTGAGGTAGACTGCAAATATTTAGTTAAGTCCAGTGAGTTTTCTTTTTCAGCTGATCTGCTCTACAAAATGTCTTTGCTGTAATTGTGCCTCTAAACATTGTCTGGCATCATCAGCATCAAAAGTTACCACAATATTTAATACCCCCTCAGTTCACAGAAAATGGAGTCAAGTAGAAGAAAATATTTCTGCATGAAAAAGGACCCTACAGAATAAATTTCAGCTGGCAATTTGTAGGTCCTACAAGCAAAAAAAGGTCCTGATCCTTGCCTGTGCTTTCAGAACACCTCTGCAAGCCAAGGAATTAAAAAATGGGACTGGAGAGGCAAAAAGCAGCCAAACAGTACTGGCAAATCCAGTGTTTTATTTTCTATTAGAGCCCATGACGTATTTACAGTGAGGAGTGTGTATTTTACCCTCTGATTTGTTCAAATTGCTGGCCTGAGAAAAATGGGTGGCATTTTGCTTTACGCTGGAAAAGCATTTTCTCCCATCTCCTGTTATCTACAAGAGATTCATAAAAGAAGAAACAAGAAAGAACCTTGGGAGTTTATTGTTTAGATTCTTCTTCTCCCCTCACAACTCATGAAGAAAAAACTCAAAATAAAATATTGCACGTCCCCTAACCAAAGAAATCTCAGGATCAGCATCAGTCATGGAGCCTCCTGCTTATTTCCTAAAGGGAGATTAAGCTTTGAAGACAAAGACCATCATTTGGTCTCAGTTACCTTGGTGTAAAAATCAATGCACTTTCATCCCAGAGCCTTTCATTTCTTTTACTCCAGCTTGGCCAGTCTGGCTGTTCCCAAGTAGAGGATTCAGATTATAAAAAAAACTAGAACACTTTATTTCAATTTGCAACAAAATTCTCTAAGTGCAATGGACTACCCCAAAGAGTTTATAAAAATAAAATATAAAATATGTTAAAAAATGAAATGAAATGAAATGAAATGAAATGAAATGAAATGAAATGAAATAAAATAAAATAAAATAAAATAAAATAAAATAAAATAAATAATAAACTTCCTTTGGTGTTCCAAAGGTAACAGAACAAAAGGTTTTCCTGTTGTTGGAGGTCATAAAATATCTGAGTGACCCTGACAGCCCTGATAACTGTACACAACATATCCTACTGCAATTCAACTATAAAATAAGGTAAAAAAGTCATGTCATAGCAATCATAAGATGGTTATGAATATGGTGAGAAGTGGACAACAGTCTACTAAAGTAGTTCCTCGAAAGAACAGAAAATGTTCATAAATACAAATTTATATATAAAGTACTACATAAAATCTACATTATGACAGATTTTCCTGGGAATGGTGATCCTACCATACAAGACCCTGTGGCCTCTCTGATTTCCATCATGGATTTAAAAAAACAAGATACAACTACTTAAAACTCCACCAGATGCCCTGCTTGGGTCAAAAAGTACATCCTGCTCTTCACTGAGTAATACCCTGAGAGGAATTAGCTCAGGTACCCAAGATAACTCATCCTTTTGGGATCTCCAAGGAAGAAGCTTCCAACCAGGAACTTTCTTGGCACCAAGGCTTGAAACTCATTATTCAACAAGATTAAAGTAACTCCAAAGCTCATTGCTTTCAGAATGAGGAATCAACTCAGTGCATTGAGTCAGGTTTGCACAAACACAGCTGAGAAAAAACAGCAGAGGACAGAGAGAGGGGGGAAAAAACATGAAAATGTGGAAAAAAGGAGAGCAGGGCAGAGAAGAAGGCAAAAAGAAGAGACTTGAACAGTTGTAGTGGGGTAAGAAGAGGAAACTAATTAAAAACATCTTTGATTGAAGAAACATAACCCTCCTATTACTGGTGAAAATAGGGAGGAATATTAGATCACTCGCTTATGAAATATTTGATTTTTGTCTCTTGAAGGTTATTCCCATACTTTGGTCTGGGGTGCTGTGACTTACAAAGGGGGCTGGTGGCACCATCTGCTAAGTTTGCTGGGGACTTTGTATTACAAAACCTCTTCTGTCCTTGCCTATGATGTTTCCCAAAACTGAGACGTAGCTTGGACTATAATGTAGAAAAATCCTGTCCAAAGTTTTCCAGAACATACGAAGAACAAGATGAAAGAAAAGCACAAACACAACGTTACCTAGTAAAAGCGCAAACTGTATCTGGGATATGTTGTAGAAGATTCCTTGCAGAGATAGGGATGGAGACAGAAAGAGGCTGAGGAACTAGAGAAGAGTCAGATGCAAATTTGCTGCACAAGACTATGTGTGAGGAGATGCCCAGGGAACTGAGCCTGGCAAAAACAGAAGGATGAGGTTTGGAAAGCCGAAACTTCTGATTTCTACTCCATTCACCCAAAAGATTGGGTGAATGCAGGAGAAAAGGATTGCTTTGAGAGGTATGGGTGGAAAAGCCTTGAGAGGACTCCTCAATCCCACCTGTTCACATGTGCTTCTGCCCAAAGACTTGGATTGCACAACTATACAGGATGAAAAAAAATCCACCATAAAATGAATTTCCCATCCTGGGAAAAGAGAGAGCCAAGCTTACTGGAGCTGTTAGGACAATCTGTGGTGCATCTGTTCCAAGCCTAAATATTCTTCAACTGTCCAGGTGATGCAGTTGTGGTCTTACATTAATTCAAAATCAGTTTTTCAACTGTGTCTAAAGCGTTTATTCTAACAGGCTCTGGAGGATGGCACTGAAGTGGCTGCTTTGTGAGCATCTGGATAGCACAGAGGAAATCACAGCATCACAGAATCATGGAATGGTTTGGGTGGGAAGGGACTTTAAAGCTCATCTTGTCCCAACATCCTGCCATGGGCAGGGACACCTTCCACAAGACCATGTTGCTCCAAACCCAATCCAACCTGAACTTGAAGGAAAGTTTCTCTGTGTGAAAATTGGTCTAAACACAATAAGAAGCAGAATTGGGCCACAGAGCTTAAATACAGAAAAGAGAGTAGAGTGCTTAGTTGAAGCAAAAGGACCAAGCGTATTTGGGGAAGCAGTGAGTAAAAAATAAGTTTCATTTTAATACCATTCTTTTTCAGCCTATTAAGTACACCAGTATCAAAATGAAGCCTGCTAAAAGTTAGTAAATAAAGGCTTTCAGGAGAGCCTTATTAAATCACTTATGACTTATCAAGTTAAACCTCCCACACAGATATCTTAATAAAACTTTCAGAGAATATATTTAATTTTCCTGGAAATCAGAAGCCAATTACTAACTACAGTAGTTACTGTTGGCTACGCCACTGATCAGCTTCCTGTAAATAGAATATTTGCCAACAACTTGAATTAGTTCTCTAAAGTTTCGGTTTCTGAAGGTCAAATAACTATGTAACTGCTTAATAAAGAAGCAAAGAAGTACCTCTAAATATCTCCAAGCTCTGATGGGCTTATATTCTGCTCCTTAGGTGAGGTATTAGCAAAGCTTATTTATTTTCATTTCCAAGGCTTTTATTTGCTCATTCCCTTGTGGTAAAGCTGATTTCCATGATGATTCCCTTCTTAATTTTAATACCCTTTTTACTCATCATATAGACATAAGAATTTTCCATAAAATAATGAAACCCTTCCAAAGGAAATGAAGACAACTAGGAGAGGAAAGTAAACTACAGCTTACTTCTTTTTTTTTTCCCTTTCCCAGTTAATTGATCCACTGTCATATGCATATTTGAAAGATTTTTTTTTTAATGAAAGGAAAATAAGGTTAATTAACATAAAAACCCTCACTCCTTGAGATGTTGAATTTTGTATTTTATCCATGCTGCCTTAAGTGCCTTGATTTCCCAGTAATGACCTAGTTCTCCTAATGAGTAACATTAACCCCTGGCTGTAGCTGTCCAGGACTTAATTGTCAACTGGAGCTGAAATAGGAGAGTTTGCCGATCAGCAGGTATGTGGTATATTAACTCATGTCATTTCAGACCCTAATAAATAAATCTGTTGCTAAGGCAACAGGAACATCAGCTGTATCACTTTTTTCTTCCCCCCTCCCTTTTTAAAGGAAACTGGCTTTCACACTGAGCTTTTAAAAAAAGGAAATTAACTACATGTAACCGTAATTAGAAGAAACATCGTTTCTCATCTCAGAAACATATCTACATTAATGAAAAAAGGCATTCAAAAAGAGGGCTGCTTTCTACTGTGACCAGGGTAACTGAAATTATTTCCCTCGACTGAGGGAATGAGATTTGAAGGATACATTTGAGTGGGAAGAGATCACAAAATATCTCAGCTCTTTGTATTTCTGAGATAGTTCCCCTCTCCTTTCGTACAGTGCTGATGCCAATGGAGCAAATGTTGCTTCAATGATTAAAAAGGAGCCTGGGCAATTGAAACCAGGGGAGAAAAAAACACCACTCAAAGCCAAACACCTTCACTGTCCTCTGTGGATCCTTCTCTAAGATGGGCAAACATGCAATTTTTGGAGAAAGCTAAAAGGTCAGAGATTCACAGAATCATTTAGGTCTGAAAAGCCCTCAAAAGTCATTGAGTTCAACTGTTCCCCCAGCACTGTCAAAGCCATCACCAACCCATGTCCCCAAGGGCCACACACACAGAGCTTTCAAATCCCTCCAGGGATGGGGACTCCACCCCTGCCCTGGGCAGCCTCTACCAGAGCTTGACAGCCCTTTGGGTGAGGATTTTTTTTCCCTAATCCTCCCTGGCACAACTTGAGGCTGTTTCGTCTTGTGGTGTCTCAGAGCCTCACAGGTGAATATCAGAACCCTCACTTACTTCCTGCCATTCTACCTCAGCATGAAGTGATTGTCTTAAAATTTCCACAACTGTAGTTTTTTGTTTAGTTTGTGACTACAAGATTGGATTTCTGAGTCTCTAGTTACCCACATCGCAATCAGAGGGCAGGTAGGAAGGAAATTAGGAGATGCTCACAAGCCCTGTTACTGCTCTTGGAACACTTACCTGAGGCTCTGCCTGTACTATAAACACAACAAACTACTCAAAATTCTATCTGGCTTCTCAGCTGAACAATGCAAAGGTAACACAGAGCATCATTTTTTGCCAGTATCAAAATTAGAGATGTTTTTTCCTCTGGACTATAAACTGCCTATAGCCTTTTGAGAAAACATGCTGTAAGAAGGAGGGGGAAATTGATGCTGAGATTTCCACTATAGCAGAACTTTCACACCTTCAGCACATGCTGGACTTTTCTACAAGCTCTTAAAATAGTGATCAAGGAATAACACAACTTCCACTGGAAGGGCTCAGTGCCTCACATTCCCTTGCTGCAGGAAGACATTTCAAGATTAGGCATCACTGAATGAACAGCCAAAGAATGAGCACTTCCAAGCTGTCTTTCCATTTAAGGCTGAGCCTCTCAAATGATTTCATTCACTTTCTTATTTGTTATTTGTTTGAGTCACCATCCCTGGAGGGATTTAAAAGCCATGTGCATCTGGCACCAGGGTACATGGGTTAGTGGTGGGCTAGGCAGCACTGGGCGAATGGCTGGACTCCTCAAGAGGTGGAATGCCTTGATCCTCAAGAGGTCTTTTCCAACCTAAATCATTCTGTGGCTGTAGTAACTGGTCCCAAACTTTACCCCAGCTTGCACGAATGTGAAGTTAGATTATTTTCACATGTGGAAGAGGAAAAGGCATCAACTTCTACACTAATGTCTCCACATGTTCATGGCAGAGGTTCATCCACCACATGCCATCAGTGTCACTGCTCCGGTGAGTGCTGTTTTCCTTGGGAGTACTGGATTTCTTTCCTTAGACACTGCTAAAAAGTTCCCATTTTGAATTTGTTATTTTTATATCCTGTGGGCTTTTTATCCTGTCTGGTACCTTCTAGTTAACACTGTACAAACACTTGTATTTAAAGCCTTTGCCTTCAGTCTGCCTTATTTATTCACCACATCTACTTGTTCACTGCAGGCTGTTCACAATGTTGAGGATGCCTGTTGAGCCTAATGGCATCCCTGGGTACTCAAATGTGATTTCTAGATGGATTTCTTTCCTGTTTTGCTGTCTTGCCACACCTGCATCTTGATGGGTTAAGATTTGGCCCAAAATATTTAACATCATGAGGAAAATACAAGTCACTGTATTCTCAAGTGTCCCTATAGGAAATAGTTTTCAATTGAGAGTTCAAACAGTGACTACACAAATCTTGTATTGAGCTTCCAAAAGGAACAAGTTACTACTCAATATACGTGTTTTTAATAGACATATATATATATAATATGTTATATATTAAATATATACTATAATATATATATTTTTTATATATATATGTATAAAATAAACACAAAATACTATTAAAAATCCCTTTCCAGGCTTCTCTCCCTCCCATGCAAAGGACTTGTGCTTGACTCACTGAGGAAGAGCTGCCCCACCACATAGGGCACAACACTTACTTCTTGTCCCCATCTGGGACAAGCCCTTTCCAAGCACTTGCTCCTGAGTGAAGAGGACCAGGAGCTCATGTTGGTACAGCACAGCCTGTCCTCCATGCACTCATTTCTTCATGATACTCTACTTTAAAACCAGATAACTGGGCACAGAACTATCTCTGAACACACCGGTTTCCCTTAGACCAGAAATCTTCAGATAGTTTTTGTAATCTAGATTTGGGGTTTTTTGTCCTTTTGAATTTACTCATCATGAATTTCACCACTGTTCCTTCTGCTCCCATATCTCCTGCCCCATATCCTTCCCCACAATCTTGTCACTCATGGGTAGGTCTGACACGAGATAATGGCCTTATCTGATCTTTCACATGAACTGACAGCATCTATTTGTTTGCATGCGTGTGTAAATTCTTGCAGATTCCCTGTGTGATCTTTTATCACACCCGTGCAATTAGGAGAAGAAGAATTGATTTCTGACAACTTTCTCTTAGCAAATCTTTAACTGCTAAGATGATACAGAACACACAGGGAAAAAGAAAAAACATAAGGTTTGGGTGTATGAGAGGGAATAATGGATGTATAAATGCTGGTGGGGTTGTTTTGGGGGAGAGACAAGGATTATGGCACACTGGTCCCCATCATCTTCCTAATACACTCATCCTTCACCAAATATCAGAGAATGGTTTGGGTTGGAAGGGACATTAAAAAACATCTTGTTCCAAGCTCCCTGCCATAAGCAGGGACACCTTCCACTATCAAAGCCCCATCCAGCCTGGCCTTGGACAATTCTAGGGATGGGGCAGCTACAGCTTCTCTGGGCAACCTGCTCCAGGGCCTCACCACCCTCACAGGGAACAATTTCTCCCATCTAACCCTGCTCTCTGTCCATGTGAAGCCATTCCCTCTCATCCTGTCACTCTATGCCCTTGCCCAAAGCCCCTCTCCAGCTCTCTTGGAGCCCTGCTGGCTACTGGAAGAGCTCTAAGGTCTGCCTGAAGCCTTCTCTTCTTCAGGCTGAACAATCCCAATTCCCTCAGCCCTTCCTCATAGCAGACATGTTCAATCCCCCTAAGCATCCTTATGGTCTCCTCTGGACTCACTCCAGTATGTCCAGCATAGTTGGACACGATGATTTATGGCTGGAATCAGAGACCTTAGAAATATTTTCCAACCTAAAGTACTCTATGATTTTAAACAGACATTTTATCACACCACAATAGAAACCTGTGGGACACCAGAAAGTTCTGATCAAATGTTGGAAGCTTGTCCATCAACCACCAGACTTTTGCTCTCTTTACACAAAGGGAAGAGTAATTCCTTGGCATAGGCCTTGTCAGCTCAGAAGCTCATCCTTGTCTTTTATCCACATCCTTGGCCTAAGTCATTCCTGCTAGCTGGGCCTTGCTGTAGGTGTTTATAAGAAAACATTAAGGCCTGGTGACGAAGGAGAAAACAAATTACTCTGTGGAGAACCTTGTGACTCTGCTAAAATGCTGCCAGTTATTTATCTGCTGTGGGCAGAGGTGGAACACTGCAATCCTTGCCAGGCTCAGGCTCCAGGGGGATGGAGAAGAGGGGCAGGGGTGCATCAGAGGACCTCTTCTCATGCAGAGACATTTTAACACC
>NC_082348.1:3756424-3773924 GCF_027477595.1 Haemorhous mexicanus | reverse complement strand
ACAAATTGCTTGAGGTGTGAGAGGTCAGGCTACCTAGGCAGGCTCTATCCCCCTGCCTGTCTTTAATCTCCTGGCCAACCATCCACTCACTGCACCATTTCTGTTTCTGAACAGGTTTCCTCCTTAGTTTTCAACCCTTATAAATCTGATCTGTCATTGCAGAATTCCTAATAATATTAGATAAAACTCCACCGATTTCTCTCTGGAATATACTCTTTAATATCTTTTATTTAAGACATGTGTGTGCAATCAATTCCACGGTATTTACTTGTATTACACACACAGTATTCATCATCTTGACAATTTTTAAAAGTTTTAGAACACCATTTCACTTAACAGTTTGAAAGAAAAAAAAAATAGAGAGAGAGATTTATTTGATGGTTAACTTTGGAACAAGTTATCTGCATTAACTTCCATTGTTTTGGCATAAAGTAGTTCTGTATATTTTACTAACAACAGTGGAGACATGATAAAAGATGTAGGCAGAGAGCCATAAACAGCTCTTGCTGCAATCCATGGTGTTCGTGGAAAGGCATTAATTTTTGGACTTTGATTGGAAGACGTCTCTGTGCTCAGCCACTTGGATTTTGCTAAATACAACCACGAATAAAACCTTGTACCTGAGGAGAACAATTTCTATGGCAGAAAGACCGTTGTAAATCATGTGTAGTATAAACTTGTCCACATGATTGGAATGATATAATGGATACTGGAGTCCCTAACCACCAGCTAATGTTCTTTATGACACTTAAATAAATGACCTGAAAATAAACTAATAACAACACAAAGTCATCTAAACCTGTTCTTGTGCATTTCCCAGAAGCATGCTGGGAAAAGACAATGTCTAGTTAGTGCATTTTTTGTGTTTATGTTTTCTCCAGCACATTTTTGCTTCTCCAGACTCACACTAATTCTTCTTTTCTGCCACCTTCCAGAGGTATCTCTCCATCCAGTACTTGCCCAGATCCCAGTCATTTAAAACATCAAGAGCTTGCAGGTCTTCTACATCACCATGATGGTTATGGAAAAACAAGGCTGGAGCAGGAGCAGACACAGGCTTGAAAGACTAGTTACAAAAAAGAATGTTTTAAATTTTTGTATCATGAAGGTGGTGAAACACTGCACAAGGTACCCAGAGAAGCTGTGGCTGACCCTGGATCCCTGGAAGTGTCCAAGGCCAGGTGGGACAGGGCTTGGACCAACCTGGGACAGTGGAAGTGTCCCTGCCCATGGCAGGGAGTGGAATGAAATGATCTTTAAAGTCCTTTCTAACCCAACTACTCCATGATTCTATAAAACCACCTAGAGAGCTACCACAGCAGAGAAGTGGGATTTAATTTTCGAGAAGGACACCCAATTTTTCTCAATCTTAGTTCCAAAACACACCAGTCATGCAAGAAAAATGCCTCAACATTCTATTTTAAATATGGGAGAAGCATTTTATTATTATTACTAACTTGTTGTAATGAACTCTTGCACATGTGAAACTTTCCAGAAAAAGAATTATCATCAAAGCTTACAAATATTAACACTTTCAACAGATTCCAAAAGGTACTGTCCCCTATATTTAAAAAAACATGGAAAATATTTTACTTTTATGCGTAACTCATATATATTTAAACACTAAGCAGTTCACTGTTTCTGAACTGAAAGTTCAGAACAAACAGTGAGGACTTAGATATCTAATTTTAGTATGGCAACTTGTCTTCAAATTTCTTTTATTTATTCAGATTTTTGAGGCTCTCCAACACATTGAAAAGTCAATTTTAAAACTTTATGAAGGCTCTACAAAGAGTAAGCCTTGAAAACATTCCCTTTTTGCATACTGGGTCTAGATGTCTAGTTAAATAGATGGGTTAAATATTAAACTAAGTTCATATGTAATAAAAATTCAATATCCTGATATTCAGAGTTTCAATCTAAATATTTGCTACTGTGAGCAACAGATTCTTCAACTCACAACCTATATATTATATATTTTCTTTTCATTTATGCCACAAAACCCTGCTCTGAAGAAATCCATGTACTTTTCCTTGAAGCAGAAATGTGTTTTTCCCACACACATTTCTTTTTTGTGATATGTTGCCATGTTCCACCGTATGTGTTTATTCACTGCACTTTATTTGCCCTAATGAAAAGTTATTTATGGGGATTGGTTTCTTTTCCATGGCACCAAGAGTCACTTTGTGCACCATTTTATTAAAAACAACAACAACAAAAAAAGGATGGAAGGGCCATGATGTCACTGCTCGATGAATAGAAACCACATTAGAAAGATGAACTGGAGTGCTGGTTTAGGTTAGAGGTTAGACCAAATTACACAATTGCCTCAGAGACTGCAAGGATGGATGGAATAAATAAATAATTTTTTTAAAAAGCAAAAAAAATTGGCCCTTCTGTAAATGTAGTTACATTTGGGTGCAAAGTAAGAGTTCTGAAAGTGCAATGGATTTTTTTTTTTAATATTGCAATTTAAAATTTTAAAAATAATAGAATTCTGGAATGGTCTGAATAGGAAGGTACTTTAAGGATTATCTCATTCCAACCCTCCTGCCATGGGCAGGGACACCTTCCACTCGACCAGGCAGCTCCAAGCCGTGCATACCTATTACTGACCAAGCACTGTAGAAATATCAAAGTTGTTTTTTCAAAACTCATGAATTTTGCAGATTCTATTCT
Organism: Haemorhous mexicanus; assembly: GCF_027477595.1. NCBI lineage: Eukaryota > Metazoa > Chordata > Aves > Passeriformes > Fringillidae > Haemorhous > Haemorhous mexicanus. The sequence continues at coordinate 3,771,245 of NC_082348.1, read as the reverse complement.
AAGAAATAAAGTGGAGAAAAGACATTTAAAAAATCAGATTTTTGGGTGCCAAACTGAAACAGACAGCAACTCCACTAGTATATGCTAACTGATATATAAAATCATACATTTATCTTTTATCTTTAATATTATGAATCAGTTGATCACAATAAATCTGATGCTGTTTCTATTTAGCTACTTCTCAAAAGATTGCAAAAAATTACAAAACTGGGAGAATAGTCATTGTTCATTTTTAATTTTTTTTTTTTCTCTTCAACTACTGTCACATTTTGCTCGACAGCAAAAAAAAATGTTGCTGAGTGTGGTCAGGTGTCATGAAGCTATACTACAGTTCAAACCTAAAAGCCTGAAAGAAGATCCCAAATATTCAGGGAATTTGATATTAGGGTTTATTGAAGTTGTCACATACTTTCGGGGATCTAATTTCACTTTCTGATCTTCAGCAATGGCTGTAATTCTTCATTCAGAAGAGGGAAGAGATTACTTGTCAGCAGTAATCTCTAACACAGATAATGCCATATAAATATTAGGGGCTTATAAGCATGGACAAGGATTAGGAGCAAAGAGAGAGAACAGAAAGAAAACTGAACAGAGCCAAGATTAAGCACTGGGAAGGGCATCGCAAAAGAAAATCCAAGGTCTGAGGCTCAGCTTGTCTTCCCACAGCAGAATGTGCCTTTTCCTGGGTACAATAAGCATGGTTTACACTGATTTCTCTGCTTGAAAACTGCAGGATGTAGGAATATGAAATTTTATTTGAGGTGTGATCATTATCTTCTCTTTCCCATGACAGAGGAGAAGCTCAGGGAACCTCTGAGGTTGGAACACCCATCCAGCTGGGCAGGTTGCTCAAGAACCTGCTCCAGTCAAATTTTAACTCCCAGCAAAGGTCAAGAATGCAGTTTTTACATGCAGATATTAAATAACAACAGTATGGGAGAGAGCTGAAGCTGACCAGGGCATCTTCCTTCCTGGTCAGAGTGAAGAACTGGTGTGCAACCTAGACAATAGATAAATCAGGGAGGGATATCACAAGGTCTGACTTATTTCTGATAAAATAGCCAAAATAATGCTGTGTTAGCAACACAGCTGAATGCAAAAACCCTGGCCCTCCAATGGATGCCTGATTAGCAGGCAGGATCCAAAGGTGGTCCTGGAGAACAGAGGCTGGATCCAGACCAACCATGGGCAGTTGGCTCAGACTCAGCTTGGTCCATCTGAGTGGGAAGGAAGATAAGGAAAGCAAGAGAGATCTCAATAGCAAAGACAGAAGGCGGCCAACAGAATAAATCTCTTTCCTCAAACTGTAACTTCCACCTGTTTTTCCAAATAATTTCTGAGTGAAATCCCTCAATATCCAACATCCACATTTGATACTATCAAAAATTCCCACTTCAAATTAACATTTACACTTTTCTTTCCAGTCCATTTAACTCTTAATTCAACAACACTCTGTTTCTTTATGCTCTAAGATGTCATGTAGGTCATTCTAAGGAGGATGCTCAAACTGACCTCTCAAGCTTCCCCTCAGTGTTACACTTGAATTTCTAACACTAAGGTCCCTGGGTCAGGTGTACTCGAAAGCCGACACCCCAGAGGACCAGGATTTTAACAAAAGTGTTCTTCGACTCTCATTCACAGAATGGCTTGGAAGGGACCTCAAAAACAAGTTCCAACACCCTGTCATGGGCAGAGACACCTTCCACTAGATCTGGCTGCTCCAGCCTGGCCTTGGACACTTCCAGGGATGAAGCAGCCACAGCTTCTCAGGGCAGCCAGTGCCAGTGTGTCAAAAATTATTCCCCAAAGTCCATGCAAAACTCTAGCCTGCAGTGAAACAGGCAAAGTAAAAGGCAAAGTTCTCTTTGACATCAAATAAGACTGAGTTTGACCCTAAATATATTATTTCTGAGTTCATGTCTTTAATTCTCTGAAGTCCTTTAACACTGACTACAAGAATCTCTGCAGTTCTAATTTCTGTGTCCATCATTCTCCAGAAATGGAATGATGATAATTTAAGACCTTCTCATAAAGATGGTAATGAACTAAAATACATATTTTATAGTGCAGGTGAAAATAACTTATGTGTTTTTTTGTGCAAGATATGAATACATGGATTAATTAATAGTTCAGGAAAAAAAAGTAATTTTCTCTATAATTAAACACTATGACCATGTAGATCTGCTGCACTGACACCACAAAGTAACTTTCGGAGCTCTAAGAGTCCTCTTGATAACCATTGTCAGAAATTAGAAATTGTTGACTTAAGTTCAGCTTTAGCAGAAGTTCAAAAGAATGAATTGCACTATGGGGAAAAAAAGTTAGGCTTCTGAGAATTGCAAGGCTTTTAAGGCTCTTTAGGATTCTAAAGGATTGGTCATGTTTATTAGTGTTTCCTTAAACAGAAAAAAACCCCAAAACCTAGCTGAGCTCTCAAGTGCTTATTTAGAGAATGCAAATTTCACAGAGTTCTACCCAATACAGTATCTCCCCTTGCTAAACACAACTGGAAATGGCTGTTTGAAAACCGGTACTACACCTGAATTTATTTTTTTTTTTCTTTTAATTAAACTAAACCCAGGATCCTTTAACATATCATTTCCTGGTTTTTGGAACTACTTCTAATCAGGATATAGGGGATGAATGTCCCCTTTAACTAGGTTGCTTTGCAACATACACAATGCAGAAGGGAGTGCTAGCATAACACTTCAATAGTTAAGTGACTTTATGAGAAAAATACTTCCAAATGTTTCCTAAAACCTTCCAAACCGCACCAAAGAACATTATCGTAATATTATGTTTCCCCATGGCCTCCAATATTTAGGCTTGTTATTCTCGAAATGATACTTGGATGAAAAATACAAGTTTATGTAATGTATAAATTGTTCCTAGAAGTAAAGTTGCCTTTAAAATTACTCTGTATAGATGTCAGATATTTTACATTTTCAATAGCCTTTCTGTATTAATTGGAGAAATGGCCTGCTGGTGCTTTGGGCAGCACAGGAATAATCTGTATTTCAGAACTGAGCAGTCACCCTGTGATCTTATTCCTAGCAAACACTGAAAACAATAACTGTCCTAACCGATTACATATCACGTTACCCTTAATAGATATCCATACTTCTTGCACAGTATACATAATCCACATAAACTGTACACCATATATCAATACCATATTCCAGCGAATCCACCATCAAAGAGCTCGTTTATAGTAGGTTTTCATTTGACTCAGGGTTGTAACGTTCTGTGCAATCATAAGCAAACCATTTCAGGGATTTTGTCAGCAAGCTGCTTTTTGGCAGATTATTGGCAGTACATATTGGCAGCAAACTAGTGCAACTAAGCCCTTCTTATAACTTACAGGTAAATAATGATTTTAATAAATTTATGTAAAATGTTCCACTTGCTTACATCTGGTTTTGATAATTCACCCGCCTGTGCAAATGCAAATTTCTGTGTGTTTCTCAGGAAAACACATACCTCACCTGAACTATTCAAGGTTTTCTCAGGTACCCCAAGAAATAAATAAGCAATGAAGCCTGCTTTCACATGAAGGTTTAAGTGAAAAAAGACAGGGAATTATTATTAAAAATAATAATTGTATGCACACCAAAATTTTAACCACACTTTGTCAATAATACAATATTAAAATGGTAAGAAAAATGCATTTTTTTCCTGTTGTGGAGCTATCCCAGCCAGAGGGCATTCCAGTAAACTGGCTCTGCCCTTCGGGACCTGCTAATGCAGAGACTTTGACCTCCATTTGAAAATGTGCTACTATATTAATTTGCATTTTGCTTTTGCACTACAACTGAAGTTTAAATGTGTAGTACTTCTATCTTAACCAGGCAGCGTGGACTAGAGGAAATTCCAAGACCTAAACCCAGCTATGACAGTAGGTCCCAATCTCATCCATTGTTCAAATACCAGAAGCCTTCAGTTTTGCTCTGAAAGGATGAGATTTTTGTCAAAAAGCTCTAAAAATATTATTACTATTAGTAGCAGTGTCATTACAGGGGGAGAAACCCCTCAAAACCCTTGGACTCCCTTCTGGTATAAATCAGGATGACGGTGATGCTGATCTACGATCCCTGATCATCTGGCTTTCAGCATCTGGGTGCCAGAAGAATCCCTGGGGAGCCACAGTCCCTACAAATTCTGTAGAACTCTGGTGGCCCATCCCTGAGCTACCTGTGACATTAAAAACTGCTCTCACTCACTCTACTTGTGGATACATTTCAAAGTTATATTAAATAACGGCTTTGAGTGGAGCCTGTAATGAACAGGCACCAATTAATTATCAGATTTTACTTGTGCACAGTTCAGCCTAGAACTTGCTGTTTCTAAGTGTTTATTCACTCATGGATTCAGCAGTTTAGGATTTTTTAAGTCTAGGCAATGTGGCTAAAACCCCCCTAACAAATTCTTGTTGAGATCTATTGGACACACTGCTACAACTTGATGTTTCTATAGTGGACTTGATGTTAATTTGATCTGTTTCAAGGATTCAGTATCCTTCCAGCATGTTGGAAACCTAAGGGCATATATTTGTATTGTTTAAAGGCAGGAAATTCTGTGAACTGAAATGAGAACATATCCCTTTTGCCTTTATGGACTTTTGTTATTTTCTTTTCCTTTTGGGGTTTTTAGAAACAAAACCAGTGAAAGCCGAAAGTTTGAACAATAGAAAATTACTTTCAAGGGGGGGAAAAAATTGTAAAATACCAAGTATACTTTTATAACTTTATTCATACACTTTGTATATATGTAAATTGCACTTATCCAAGCATCAGAAAACACCATTCACAGCAGGGCTTTATATTGCAGCAGGCTCATACTGGTTTTGTCATAAAAGACTGTGGACTTTGCTGTTTTATTCCTTTACTACCTTGTATTAACTTGTACCCCACTGACTTCATGACAGAGCTGACTTGTTTCATGCTAACCACAGAACTAGGGCAATCACATTCCTATTGTAGGGAGGGAAACTACCAATCTTTGTAGCTTTTTAACTCCCTGGCCAAAGAATCCCACAACCTTCCTTTAACTGATGCAAAAAAAGTAGGTCTGAATTCTGGAATAGAAAATGAGAACTGGTGGAAGATGAACAGGGACATACAATCTGCTCAAATTAAGAGTTGGGCAGATACTGCCTTTTAGGACAACTGCAGCAGCAAACTTTCCTACATTAGTTCTGTACTGCTTAGAGAAGGACTGGAGGCAGAGTGGCTGCATTAGCAGGGAGACCTGATCCCAGCAGGATGCCTCAATCCCAGGGCAGTGCTGCACAAACACATCCTTGCTGCTTCTGGTGCTCGAACCAGCTCAGTATCTTTATTGCACACAATGAATTAGACTGCACTACATTATAAGAAGAAGGCTATAGGTTATAGCCATGGTTATGGCTCTCTGGAACACTCCCGCCTTGTGACAGAGTGCAGAGAGCCGACTAAGCCTGCAAAAAAAAACTTGCTGGAGGACAGCTCGTGTGCCACAAGCTCAAGTGCAGCCATTTCAGCAAGAGCCTGAACAGTTTCCCAGCAGTGCTCCTCAGAGCTGACTGCTCCTATCACGCCAGCCTAACAGCTAAATATAAATTACAGAGGGATGCAAAGCCTGAGAGAGACATTTGACACCCGAGACTCAGCTTGGCCACTGGATCTCTCCTAGCTAGTGTTTCTTCACTTGTTAATCCCTCTTCCTGGGCAGCAGCAATTATGACACTGGTGAACTGCAGGACTTGGGTTTATTTGCTTTCATTTGGCACAGCGCTTCGTGCCCAGCTACTCTGCTCTGGGAGGTTACAACAGCTAAAGCAGGGACACCATCAGTCATCAGAATAAACAGCTCAGCTGCTTCAGAAGAGTCAAAGGGGAGAATGAATCTTGCTAAGAGATTTGAAAGAGCATGAGGAAGTGGCTTTACATGAAGTGCTCACAACAGCTTCCAAAGGAACGCCCCTGACCATGAGCCCTGGGGAATAAAGAGTGCAGGGTGCTCATCCATGGACCTGACTTTGACATAAAACTAATGGGATCCATAACTACCAGGTGTAACCCTTCTGCGCTCTTTCCTGCAGACGTGGGTGATGAAGAGAAACGCCTGGCTACCACCCAGACATCACAGGGCCCATCACCTCCCTGATGGAAAAAGCAGGGATCCTGAACCTAGCACCTATGAAATCCACCATTATCCCAACTGGTCTTCCCCCTAAAACATTCTCTCTCATTCAGCCTACACTAATTCAACAGTTTTGCCCACATACTCCAACAATAACTAACTCTATACTTTGAAATGTTGCACTACACACAGATGTTTAAATCATACACTCAACATGCATATGCACAACCAACCAGAAGCCAATAGTTTACAGGTCCTGTATACCTTATTTTAAATTCTTCTGAAAGGGTAGTTAAAGATTCTTAGGGCAAAAATGACGACTAAGTTCATGAACTGCACAGAAAATTGGCTGTGACACCACTTATTAAAAGTTATGATAACTAGAAGGTCCAACTAAAAGGAGCAGATGCACTGTTTGCTAGGCTGTAGCTGCAGACAGAATTTTTGGTGCTGAGATCAAAAGAACAAGGTGTTCATATAAATGGCATTTTATTTTGATCCTATTATTCTATATGAGCTCAAAGAGAGATCAAAGGAAAAAGCATTCAGGTTTCACTATTAACATTTAACATAACCCCAGTTGGAAAATCCTTTCCAGATTGTTAGTGCAATTTAAAGCCCAGCACATTTTTGTTGCTCTGTTAGGTTAATACACCTGAAGGCATGGGTTTGATTCCTGGATCACCTTTTCCATTGTGAAAAATTGCTTCTGTTACATATAATTTCAGTTATTTTCATTTTGGTGGCAGCAAAGACACCCTAGCTTTGGGGAATGCCCTGGTCTGGGTTGTACCCTCTGTCCTGGAGAGCCAGGCTGCCCTGAAGTGGTGACAATATATTACAGACTGTGCACGACAGTCAGGAAATTCAACACCATTGGAGTGAAGTACTAAAGTGTGGTTCAGCCCCTGCCAAAGCATACCAGCTTCCACTAAGAATGTAAACAAACCTAATGGGCCTTTCAAATATCAAGAAGTTCCTCCTGATAGCTGGCAAGAATTAATGTGCTTTAATACGTTGTATTGCTTATTATGACATTATCCAGGACTACTACTATTAATTAATGGTTCTATTGCTGCTTTTAGCAACCAGTGGTGTTGTATAAAGAAAAAAATAATAACATATTGTATTTCCTGCAAAGCTGAAGTATGGTAATAGGTTTTAATATTCATGCTTTGAATGAAAGCTTCTCATTGATGATTCAGTAACTTAGGGCAGGTATTTCAGCGTTTCCTTTCCACTGAATTTCTTTGACTTCTAAGACTGCAGAAACCTGCTAATACACAGGTATCACTTATCAGACTAACCTTGGAAAAATCAGCAATCAAGGAAAAAAAGAAGTGCATATGTCCTTCTCTGCCTTGCCACCCCTCCTCACTTGCTATTAAAGCACTTGTGTTAAAAAGTCATTCCAAAGTTTATTTTAAATGCAAAATAGTGGGCAATAATCCCACCAGAGCTGGCTCAGCTATGGGCCACCATCTTGAACACATTCATTTTATCCAAATCTGTTCCAAGGAGGGGGGTTTGGGTGGTTGTTTTGGGGTTGAGCTTTATTTTTTGACTTAATAACAGCAGATTGTCAGAGGTGAGGAGATGGAAATGACTTTGGGAACTTGCACAGTCAACATTAAATACCCACAGGTGAGCTGTGGCCTGGAGTGAGCACGACAATTATGGGTTAAATGAGATAAAAACGTGTCATGCACAGTCAGAACATGTTCATGTTAGACACAGCAGCCAGCTGGCTATAAATCCAAGAAGTAAGCTGGAAGGCTTTGGAGTTTCAATGAATGAACACAGATATAAAGGGAAGAACGGTGGTTTGTCGCCATATGAATGGCTTTTAACTGAAAAGAGAGGATTGCTTTCACAAGGGTTTGCCAGAACAGCAACCTTGTTGAGATGAGGAAAAGAATAAGGATGATGATTGGGACATTCCATATATTTATATTTCCTATTTTGTTTTGAGGCAGAGGAGTCTGATTCAGCATGCCTGAACAATTAAGACGTGGCTTTACATACAGGTGTTCCAGTGAATAGGGACACAAGTTCTTTGACAATACCTCTGCAGCTGATGATCCATAAACAGGATTAGTCTGTTAATTCATTTCAGATTCAAATCACATGAGCTGAGCTGTGAGAAGCAATGGACTATTTTTCTTTCCACATTTCTAGCTCCAAGTAATTGTAGGCTCTAAACTTCTGTACTCTGCATATGCATCACTGAACCTACGGTCAGCAACCCTACCTGTGCACAGATCCACCAGACCTGAGGATGCTAAACCAACACCTTCCTGGCAGGCAGAGAGGATAAGAAAGGCCTTTCTGAGACATTCTCATCTTTTTATTAAGTGAAGATGAATAGCAGAAACTTCTGGATTACAGACCCAAGAAATACCCCAGAAGGTTTTCATAAATGGATGAGCCTGACTGATTTGGGGTGGTCCTGTTCATGGCCAGCAGTTGGACTTTGATGACCCTTGTAGGTCTCTCCAACTCAGGGTATTATTCACTGACTTTACAGAAGTCTAATTACCCCACTTGAACACTTTGGGATCTTAGCAAGATAAACTTGCTCTTTCTCCACCTAAGGCAGATGTAATTCCCTTCTGAATCCAAAAACACAGCTCTGGCTCTTACTAACTCAAACATGAGCTAAACTTTAAAGGCATCATAAAGTAACTTCACACTCCTAATCTCTGTTCATAGTAATTTATATGTTCTATAAATTAAATATCTCTCTATATATATTTTTTTACATGTTTTTACAAAACTTTTCTGATGTTTAAAAGTGGGTGTGTAAGCTCCTGGGTTTGATGTGCTCACTGCTGACAGAATCAGATGCAAACTGTAGGAAGGCTGATAACAGCTTTGCTCCCCAAAACCTTTCTCCTATGTCTCTGGGCTGACTGAATGGGAGCTGAGAGGGGAAAGAACAAAGATTTGCTGTTCTTTACAGTCACGCAACGAAAGTGTAGGTTAAGCACAGGAAGTATTTGCAGATTCCAGATATTCTGTGGACCTTTGTTGCTTTTCCTTGCATTCAGATCTAATCTGAGCCCCTGCACAGAGTTGGACTTTCATGTTCTGAGATCCTTCACTAATAGAAAACCCAACCCACTCTGACAGGGCAAAGTGGACTCAAGAACTTCAGCTCTATGTAGGCATTTATTCATGTTAATGCATTAAGGAAAAATGCTCTAACAAGAAGAGAAGGCTTAAAATCACACAAGTAAATAAATTAATAAACACATTCAATATAGGCTCATAGTACAGCAAGCCTACAGACTGCAAAGATATGGTTCTATCTTTCAGAAAAATTTTGGATTGACAGTTTGATGTACCACATCAAATATAACAACATTGTGTGATCTTTAAGCCTCAGGGGTTTAAAAATACTAAGTGTTTCTTTTTTGTTCTGATACCAAATATGTCTATACCTCCAACTGATTCAAGTCAGCACTAATAACCACTGGGATATTTTTAGGAGGCCCTTCAAACAGAAGGGTAGTATTTTCACTACCATTTTGAACACATAAGAAATTGTGTTTGGTTCTTTAGCTTCAATCAAGCATCAATTTTGGATTATTTGTCTGAAGTCAGAATTCTTTAAATATGCCTTTTTTTTTTTTTTTTTAAAAAGCAACTTCTGAAGGAAGAAAAATCCTCTCCACAATCTGAGTGCAATCAGCTCTTCTCATATAATTGGCTCTGATTTGAAGGTAAGGTTCATGATCAGATATATTTAAGGAGGGCTGTATGATTAATTTAAGAGGTGCCCCACCAGTATTTTCACATGAATAAGCATAAATAACCTTGTTTTACTTTCATTGTGCTGCTGTAACGCCTTTGATTCTCACAATCATGTTTGCACTAATATCATTCTGCCTTTTTGCAGGAGAAGGCCTCATAGCAGGATAGGCAACTCGTATTTGTAAATCAGTGAGACCTGGCATTGAATATAATTACAAATATGAATAGGCAAATATCAAGCTGTCAGATATTCAGAAGAATAATATGCCAAAAAAATGTTAAGGAATTTTCAGCTCTCACAAGAGCATCCAGCTAATTCTTGATGGATCACCTTTGGGTGCTTTCTGGAAGCAGATTCCTCCTTTTCCTTTACTGTTCTTTGTGAAGAAAAGAGAAGATGGAACTCTCACCAGAAAATGAGAAAAAACATTAACCTCTAAGTCCCTCAGATTTTGGTAAACAGTGAGATCACTGGAAATCTCCACTTCTGCATATGAATTAGAGGAGAATAATGGGACTGAGCAAAAAGTCATGGACTATGTTCATCAATATGTGCCTTTTATGTAAACTAGATTGTTAATTGAAAACCCATTTTCAGAGTCTTTTTAGAGGAAATCACCTTAAAATTAATCAAAGTCCTGTTTTGTGTTGTTTTGTTGTTTTTTTTTTAATAGGGTTTGTGCTCCATTGGATGCTCAGAAACCTGCTTGGAGCAGAGACTGGAGCCAGAGGCTTTGGGGTTTTGTGCCTCAGAGCTTTTTTGAGAGGCTCAGCCTGGAGAAAGGGGGCTCAGGGAGGACCTTCTAGCTCTGCACAACTCCCTGACAGCAGAGGCTGCCAGGTGGGTCAGGCTCTGCTCCCAAACAAAAACTGAAAGGATGAGAGGACTTGCGTCAGGGGAGGTTTGGTTTGGATATTTGGGAATATTTCTTCACTTCACCAGTCACTGTCCCCAAAACAACAGAATTTCAGCTCCCTTTTCTGTCTGGTCATCACCATGCCCTTAGTTTTCAACCATTTCTTTTCCCATTCAGCACTGGCTTTCCCTGTTTTCCATCTCTACTAAAGCTCTGAGGCACATAAAACAAAGTCTTCATGTACAATTTTGGGTATTTTTTTTTTTTATATACCTCTCCTTAAAATATTTCTTAATACACTTCTTCAGTGCCTAGCAGTGACTCATTAAAAAAATAACCTCATAGTAGTAACACAGTGATAGATATCAAAGGTGAAAATTTGCCATTATTTTGCACTCAAACAGCCTGAGCACATCTTCAAACAGCATAGAGAGGAAAAGGGCTGTATTTGTCTACAGATGTATTTTCTTAACATTTTTTTCATCACTTTACTTCAGCAAGAATGACCAGCTTAAATTTTTCAGTGTCTTCAAGGACCTTATTTCATGAATTTGTATAAAAGGCAGAAAAGTATATATAAATGTTTTAAAAGCAGCCAGGAGTTTTTGTGGAAACAGTGCCATTAGATTTAAAATACCAAACACTCAAATTACTTCTGACACATTTGATCTGAGTCACTTTTGAATTTGCACCTACGAACACTAAAAGATACTGGTTCTGAAGGAGACTGATTATTTCCTTTGCAATATTTTACCACAGAGAAGTTATTCTCCCTTTCCCCCAGATCTGACAACCATTCAAATACCCTGGGTTTGTTGCACACTAAACCAGAAATACGATCTCTACTTGGAAACTCCCCTCAAAAATAGTTTTTTCTGTCAATTCTCAGTAACTGCCTTTAATAACAAGTGTGGCTATTGAACTCTGAAAGCATCAATGTTCAGTCATCTTCCTGAGCTTACACATCACAGCTGCAGGGAATAAAAACGCTGAAAGACCATGATCTCTCCCCATCATTTGGATGTTTCTCATAACCCTGTGTGATATTTAACTGGCACTGCTTTCTCCTCCTTCACTTCCAAAGGGATGAATCACAGACTCAGTTCTTCCAGGAACTAACTACTTGAGCTGTTCTCTGCACTTCCTCCAGCTCTTCCTCAACTGCAGCCAGCCCTTTGATTGACCCCACCTTTAATAAATGTTAAGCTGGAGAGTCTCAGCTAAAATGCGTATGAAGCCTCCTGGGAATGACTAACCAACACCTAAACCCCAGATTTATAACAGAGAACTTCCCAGAGCCTCCCACAGCCAGTGGGATTTGTTCAGAGGCTGGAGGGAAGAAGAGTCACTGTGGAAAGTCAAATTTCTTCACTTTCTTATTCAATATTAATACAACAAGCTTTCTGTAGACTACTCTGAGTTATGCACAGGATGTTAAAAACAGATTAATGCAAACTTGGAGGGTATAATCTAAGTCAGGTACCTCTTGTTATAATTAACTGTTTAAGTTACAACTTGCAGAAAAATAAATAAGCAAGCCCAAAAAGAGACCTTGAGGTACCTAATGATAAATTTATATTTAGATGCCTAGAGTGGAAAGTGACAGCTTTCACTTCCTGAGTTAACATCATCAAAAGAAAAAAAAAAAAGACAAAAAATTGGAAATTCAGTGTCTGGGAGTCAACAGGAACAGAATTTTCTGAATCAGTGGAAAGGGCTGAAGTTACATCCAAGGAAAATGCTACAAATCAAAGAATCCTCAAACAGGACAAAGAACAGAAAACCACCTTGGAGTATTTTTCTGGAATTTCCAAACCACAGTTGGTCTCAATGATCTTATAGGGATTTTCCAAGCCAAATGACTTTGTGATTCACCCATCCAAGCTGTGACATCAGTTAGAAGTGGCTTCAGTGCCAGCACTAAGTACCATCATCTAATGGCCAAGAGATGCAGAAAGCCTCCTTGTTCCTCCACCTCCAGTCCCAATTTTTCACCTATTGCTGTTTTCAACAGGCTTCTCTGTCCCAAAAAGAGTGGTTATTTTGCCCTAATGCCAAGACCAGTGGTACCTGATCTACTTCTGTGGCTTCCTGATTTTACTGCAGCACAACCAACAGAACAGTAAAACACATTTTTTACAGAGAAACACATTAAGAAAATCTGGTTTTCTCCTAATAAAAGGTTCCTCTTAGGTATAGTGAGTACAAAGAGTAATAGATACTATTTTTAATATTCTGAGAATGTAATCCTTTAACTCAAAATAGTCCCAGAATTATTTGCCATTAGCTATCCAATACAATTCAGAACCTGTGTCTAACTTGGAAATTTGTTACTTTTATCCTTGAGTTTTACAATATACTAAATAGCCTAAGTACCTTTCCACAGAAAGCAATATAGATTTATTTGTAGATTCAGTAATGGAATCATCAAGCTAACGGTCTTCCATTTCTGAGGTTCCCAAGTTCTCCTGAAATAATAAAAATTCTCCAAGGCAGCAGCAAGAAAGCAAGTGGACACTTCTCCACAGAGTCTCAACAATAAACAGCAGAATTGTGATACTCCACCGGAATGTTCCAAACCTAAATTGAATGGCAGCATGATTGCTGTGGTTCCAGTTATGTTAATTAGGCTGGATTCATGGTTCATTGAGGCTGCAATTATGCTGCAAAGAAATGCTGCAAGCATCCCATCCTCCTGCAGTCTGCTGAGTGTGCTCCCATTCCTCTTGGGGCAAAATAGACTTTCTGAAGGGATTTATACACTGAAGTCACATTTGCACTTAGACCACATGCTTAGTGAAGATGCAATTAGATGACCACGTTTTGCAACTTTCTTCTTTTCCAGATTTAATAGGAAAAATAGCTTTCCAAGTTCCTTGGCCATTTTTTAAGCATGCTTTACTTTGCCAATTTGCATACTAAGCATACAAATTATAAGCCTTATTAGCCCCATTTCAACCGTAGGGTAAGTGAAGAAGGGGAAGAGTTTTGCCCAAAGTTTTGCAGCTCTTCAGGGGAAAGAGAAATGAAGTAGCTCCCACCTTCTTACAGTTAATGGTTGGACTCAAAGATCCTGGAAGGCTTTTCCAAACTAAATGTTTCTATGATTCTTTTAATGACATTTCTGGACTTACAACTGTGGATAGGACATCCCCCACACCCAAAACACAAAACCTTCTGCTGGAAAAGTGATTTAAAAGAGAGAGGCAAGTGGGCATTATAGTCTCAAACAACTGAGAGAAGACACAGGATGAGCCAAATTAGTTGGCCTGCAATGAGAAGGAAATAGTTTAACATGGCAGCAGCTCCTTACCTGGATGGGAAAGGTGTGCTGGCCCTCAAATAGGAGTTTTCAACCTGGTTTTTACTGGGTTGAAGAAGCAGCAAGAGAGGAAGATGATTTTTCAAGCAAGTAATCAGTCTGGGTTTTTTTAGGAACAGATCTACTTTTAAAAGCAGTCTCTTCAGAGAAATACATTTTCAATGCTATTCTTCTCAAAGGAGGATGATGTGGGATCAGGTGTCTAAACTGAACTCCAAAGAACCAAGTATCCTCAGAGCCTAATTTCCAGCTTCACAATGGACTTGAGCACTTAGAAGTTCAAGTCTCATTAAAAACCAACCACGCTTAAGCCTTTAATTTTTTTTATTTCTTTTTCTTTTAAATTTAAGCAGATCACAAAAAAAATTTGATACCAGCCACTTCAAAGCTGGCTCCCCGAATTCAGGGATGATTGAGTTTCCATAATACAATTATGGTTGGAAAGGAGCTGGATTGAAAGAAAGGTTCAACTTTCAAACAACATCCCCAAAACAGTTGCAGATGATGTGCATTTCAGCTTTCTGATCCTCAGGTGACACAGGGATGATTGGTATTAGTGAGATACACATTAGAAAGGGAAGGCAATGCCCTAACTAGAAATAACCATCTTTTCCACAGATGGATGGACATCCATAACAATTTAATCTAACGAGACATTGAGCTTACATGCCCATTTGAAAAATCATAACGGCACTTGTCTGGCGGGTTTGTTCCTCGATGCTTCATTCAATGACTGTTCCATTCTTTTGCCTTTTTTTTTTTTTTA